>NC_083612.1:5561418-5651418 GCF_963584025.1 Labrus mixtus | reverse complement strand
TCCTGTACAGGCGCTGGATGCACAGATTATGTAAGAGTACATATATAATGTAGGTTACATCATAGAGTTGCAGTATTGAGGTAAATTCATAGTATAGGAGTAAAGAAAGGGGGGGGGGGCACCTTAAGTGCGGTGGGCTCAGTGAAGAAGCCACATAAACATGCATGAGACAGACGTGTGTGAACGAGGTGTTCGTGTGTTCGTCCCTTTTGTTCCAATCATTCAAGTTTTACAAAAATCGCTCCGATAAAGCGTCGATAATACTGACAAGTTTAAAATGATATTCATCACATGACACAGTCCGTACTAGGCTCCTCCTCTTCCTGGAGCCAGGCGGTGCCGGGTGGAGTCAGAGGAGGGGCGGGGCTTGGAGGGGTGAGACGTTTCAGGGCAGCAGATGTTGCAGCGTTGCATCATCGAGGTCGTTGACAGAGACGATGTGATCCAGGTGTTGAAGGTAACGCTCCTGGTCTCTCATGAAGTGCGGAATTCTGGTCCTTTGGAGGGACGCCAGTGGCCGCAGTCGCGCCACGTCTTCGAAAGACACCTGTACAGGTGAGGAGGAAGGTTTATACACACAGACGCAGCTACTGCTCCAGCTGAAGACAGGAGCGGAATAAGTTTCCCTGCAACTTATTTGCAAGTCAATATCATAATGTTTGGTTGACTGAATTGTTTTTGGCGTAATGTTTTGTTCTTAGTCTCCAAATGATTATTATTAAATCCATGAGGCGTAACAGTAAACGGTAGCGATGTTCCTAGCTAACTGGATTTTTAGTCTTTTCTAAAGGTAAGAAAACACACGCAGAAAACTGTCAAAATCAAGCACAACTTATTTAAAATTGTCGGCCGGTAAACGATGTCATTTGGGAAAGGGTTAGTTCAGTGAGCCCAGGAAAGGTCCATGCAGAATGCCACTTCTGTATCACAGTGTGTCGTCGCTTTCCTGCGCAATTTCATTTTCAACCAGTTTAAATAAGTCTCAGAGCTCCTCAAAACATGTGTGTGAAGTTTCTTGTTCTAAATCCACTCTGATCCTGTATTTGATCATGTCTATAAACCCCTCTATTTCAGCCCTGCTCAGAACAGGCTGTTTCTGTGTCTGTACCTTTAAATGTAAATGAGCTGTGTCTGACCACGCCCCCTCTCTGGAAGGGCTTGGGTGTCTCAGGCTTTCTCGCTCCATGTCCTATTGTTTACGTTGAGAAGGCAGACTCAGGGGGAAGAACAAGAACACCTAGCTGTGGGAGTGTCACCCACCTGGGGGAGGGGCTACTGCCCTTTGTGATGTCATGAAGGGAAAATCTCCAAATGGCCTGTTTGAGCACACATTTTCTGAAAAGTGGAGCAGGCAGAAGACACAGAGGATGGACTTTCTTATGATTGGGGGGTTTGTAGACAGAGTAGAGACACATATTAGTGTTAGAGGAACATGGGGAAGTGGATTTTGTATTATATGTGACCTTTAAGGACACAGTATGTAGATTAGGCTGTCAGGGAGCTCTCAACTTATACTAAAATAACAAAAGACAACATTGTGTAATGTTGTATCTTTAGTGCATTTTAATTTTAAATTAGCTTTTTCATGTGAGCCTTGATCACGGTCGCTTCCATCGAGATTTGCATTTAAACACACCTGAGGCTGTCGAGGTCATGAAGGGTCATATTCAAAGGTGCTGACACTGACCTTCCCTAAAGAAGTCAACATCTTGAAGTCGATGTTTCGTCGATGTCGAAGGATTCGGAGGATCCCGTCCAGGTAAACCTGATCTTTACTGAAGCAACCTGATACACAGACAAACAACAGAAAACACAATGATGATGACACGCTCGTTCTGTTGGGGTGCCAAGGGTACCACTCCGACCCGAAAGGGCGGAGCTAGACACACTGCAGTCCTTTGATTGGTCGAAAGATGAACACAATAAAGGACGAACACAAAACTCGCCATCTTTAAATATCCCGTTGATATCGAGACAGACAACCCAAACTGAACCAAACTATAGCCCCGTTTTCAGCAAGCGGTCCGATTAAGTTCGGTTTGGTACGGTACCCATTTATTGGCGTTTCCACCGTCAAAAGTTGGGAGAATGGTACCAAAATAAGGGATACATACCCTCCAACTATTCTGGTACCCTTCTGTTGGGGTGCCAAGGATACCGATCTGACCCTAAAGTGTGTGTGTGTGTGTGTGTGTGTGTGTGTGTGTGTGTGTGTGTGTGTGTGTGTGTGTGTGTGTGTGTGTGTGTGTGTGTGTGCGCTCACCTGGCTGTGAGGTGTCCGCCTGGCCCCTCTTGGCCCTCAGGCAGTACTCCCAGCGGACGTCTGGGTCCTGGACGAAGCGTGCGATGTGTCCGAAGAGCTGGCTGAAGCTCATGCTGGCGGCATGGAACACTGTGTAGTACAGCAATGCCGCGCGCCACAGGTACGGCTGTTTCCGTAGCAACACGCTGTGCAGACTGGCCAGGCCCTCCTCCGTGGGATTGGCCGGTTTGAGACCAAACTGCTTCCTGCCTTCGGAGGAGGCCCATGGCTGCAGGCCGTTGTTCACGCCGCGCAGGTAATGAGTACCTGAAGAGAGGACACTTTGAATTGATGAGATGGAATCATTCATCATATTCACTGTCATGTTTCAGTTTGGGCACCATCTTTATTTATCAGTTTGTTATTCAGGTTGGGTCATTTCCTCTGTGGATCCAGGAAGTAAAGCTATTCTCGCCTTTTAAACAACCTTCTGCTCGATCGTATAAACTGCAGTCGAGCTCAACAACTTCATCTGATAAAGGAAATCTCTCCCAGTGAGAGACATTCAATCAACCCCTTAACTTCACCTCCGTTCTTAAATTTTAAGTCTCTACTTATTGTGTCTGGTCCTGTCCTAAAATTGTGTGTGTGTGTGTGTGTGTGTGTGTGTGTGTGTGTGTGTGTGTGTGTGTGTGTGTGTGTGTGTGTGTGTGTGTGTGTGTGTGTGTGTGTGTGTGTGCGCGTGCGTGCGTGCGTGCGATGAAGGTGAGCAGTCGTACCGATCTCGTGCCTCAGCATCCCCTCCAGCCAATGCTGCCGAGCCCCCGACAGGTTGATGGTCAGAGTGGGACGACAGCTCTCCACCACCATCACCGCCTGAGACAGCAGCTCGTCAGAGAGACGCACCACCACCTGTACAGACACACCTTCATTATCACCATCATCATGACCATCATCATCACCATCATTATCATCATCATCATCACCATCACCACCATCATCATCATCACCACCACCACCACCACCACCATCATCATCATCACCATCACTATCACCACCATCATCATCATCATCATCACCATCACCACCACCATCACCACCATCATCACCATCACCATCATTATCATCATCATCATCACCATCATTATCATCATCATCATCACCACCATCATCATCATCACCACCACCATCACCATCACCATCATCATCATCACCACCACCACCATCACCACCATCATCACCATCACCATCATTATCATCATCATCATCACCATCATTATCATCATCATCATCACCATCACCACCATCATCATCATCACCATCACTATCACCACCATCATCACCATCATCATCACCATCACCACCATCATCATCATCATCATCATCATCATCACCATCACCACCATCATCATCATCATCATCATCATCATCACCATCACCATCATCATCACTATCACCACCATCATCATCATCATCATCACCATCACCACCATCATCATCATCATCATCATCACCATCACCATCACCATTATTATCATCACCATCACCATCATCATCACCATCACCACCATCATCATCATCATCACCATCATCATCACCACCATCATCATCATCACCATCATCATCACCATCACCACCATCATCATCATCACCATCATCATCATCATCATCACCATCACCATCACCATTATTATCATCATCACCACCATCATCATCATCATCATCATCACCATCACCACCATCATCATCATCACCATCATCATCATCATCATCACCATCACCACCATCATCACCATCACCATCACCACCATCATCATCACCATCATCAGGAACACCTTTTAACTCTTATAAGCCCCGCCCCTTGCAGGTGATTCACAGGAACAGGACCTGATAGAGCCGCATGTTTGATCAGAAACCGGTCATTTCAGAGAGAAACCAAACGTTCCTGCTGAATGTTGGAGCAGGATGTTACTGTGAGAGTGGCTGCAGGTAAACACAATCAACCACCTGTCAGATTTATAGCCTGTTGGACTGCTTCAACAACAACCAATCAGAACGCAGGGTTTACAGTGTTGCCGTACATTTTATTACCGACAAGGTGACACTAAACTCTTTCACAATCAACGCGTCACGTCTCTTAAAATCCACAGAATCCTTTCAGCAGAAGGAATAACTGAAGTTATGATAAATATATCTCTAACCATCTTTCAGGAGATTCCTCACATTCACACTGAAGGTGACAAACGGTTCCTGTCCCGTGTTAATCTCGTTAACGGTATAATATGATAATACATCTTTGGGAATAAAGAGGGAGAGCGAAAGCTGGAAGAGAAGATGCACACAACTTTTGACTGATAAAAATAAAATTATAAAAAATACAAAAAAAAACTCGTACCAAAATATGTTTAGTTTTTACGACAGAGTATTAGGCCACGTTAAAGAAAAATGTGACTTTTTGATCCAGTAGATGTCGCCCTTGAGCTCCAGCATGAAACCAAAACAAACTTCTGTTTGGCCACACCTCCTCCATACTGAAGCCTCCGCCCTCCTCCAGAGACACACCTCCAACCCCTCTCCATCGTTCACACAAAGGAGTTATCAATTAAGCATCACCATAATTAAGCACCAATAAGAGCAAGAGGCGGACTAAACTGTCCTCTGCTCGAGCTGCAATCACCTGTGTCCTGCATTGTTGTGTTAGCATGCTAATGTTAGCGCTCTTTGGTTAGCTTGTAGCTTCACATCGCATGTAAAAAGACACAGAATGAGCGTGATCTAAAAACTCTTACTAACATCCAAATAATCAGTGAGTATGTTCTTCTTCTTCTCTCTAGTTCTTGACTAAAACAGCTTTTATGCACAAGGGGAGGAGCCGGCCGTCCCGTCCATGTAAACACGGCTCTGACAACAACACAGCCAGCGGGACTCGAGCTTCTCCCTCATTGTAGACAGTCATGACTCAGAGACACATTTACACAGGATACACTGGATTTATTTATGTAGAACATGTTGCACTTTTTTCCTTTAAATGAAAAAAGAATCTTAAATCTCCAGATTAAAGTAAAACATGTACGAGATTAAAGTTGTTTATTTACAAGGATAAAGTTATAAATGGATTTAAATGAGGCTACGGTTAAAATGAATATTCTGAAAGGTTGTAAAGCAGCCATCAGCCTGTGTGAAAACAATGAAAGGAGAATCCTCAAAGACTTTTCCTCTGAAGAGACATTTCCCTCCACATATATCTACACAATTCACTTAGCAGACGCTTTTTGGATCTCATGTGCCCGCTCTGGTTACCTTATCAGGCTAATCACTTCATAAAGATGTATAAAAAGTATTTTAACAGGTTCAATCTGGAGCTCTTACAGTATGGTCCTTACGGTTTTAAAGCGTTAGTTCATGCAGGACACTGAGGTCGTACACCAAGCTAGAGGCTACATGTTAACACAACTTCTGTCTCACTGATCTCTTCTACATTAACGCTGCTCACACTCTGCTGCTGCAGGAACAGCGTAGCCTCCACCAGCAACCAGCCGCCTACTTGCTGCTTTAAGCCTTTGGCTCCCCCTTGTGGTGGGGTTTATCACTGCGCTCCATGGAGAGCTGAGGCTTTGTGAAAGCAACCTTTGAGCAGAGCCTTCAACACCAAGCACAACTGTATGTCCACTGTATGTATGGTTCAATTTATGAGGAGGGTTTCTGACTGAAATGTGTTTATGAGTTTATAAAAATCCAGAGTTGCTCACACTCACTCTGTGGGACACTTTAAAGGTCACATATCCTCCTCCTCTTCAGTGTAAATAAATCTCAGAGCTCCTCAAAAACATGAGGTTAAAATTTCCTGTTCTAAATCCACTCTAATCCTGTATTTGATCATGTCTATAAACCCCTCTGTTTCAGACCTGCTCAGAACAGGCTGTTTATGTGTCTGTACCTTTAAATATGTAAATGAGCTGTGTCTGACCACGCCCCCTCTCTGGAAGGGCTTTGGGTGTCTTGGTCTTTCTCGCTCCATGTCCTATTGTTTACGGTGAGAAGGCAGACTCAGAGGGCAGAACAAACACCTAGCTGTGGGAGTGTCACCCCACCTGGGGGAGGGGCTACTGCCCTTTGTGATGTCATGAAGGGAAAACCTCCAAACGGCCTGTTTGAGCACACATTTCCTGACAAGTTTCATCATTTATTAGAACGCGAAAACATGAATGGAAACACAAAGGTGTAATGAAATTCAAAAAACATTTATTACAACGCAAAAAATTTCATGAAGTTTAAAAACGGAACGTAAACGAGATGAAGCACAAAACTCAAAAACATGAAACCGTGATTATTAAAATCTGTAATCCTGGATTCTCTGGTGGTGCGTTCGTGTGTGTGCGGCGCTCTCACCTCTCCCACACATCCTTCTTTCTGAAGATACTTTCGAACAGCCGCCCAGATCTGACTTTTCGGGAGGACGCTGCCGCCCGTCACCTCCTCAAAGTTCTCATAGGAGCCAAACTTTCTGAGGACGCACTCCATGATCCCCACCGCCTGCAGGTCGAGAGGAAACCATCATCACCATCATGTGGTGTGTGTGTGTGTGTGTGTGTGTGTGTTTTGTACCTGTTCGAGGAAGAGTCCGGCGCCGTCTCTGTACTTGTCCAGCACGCTCCGTGGCTCCGGCTGAGCGTACTCAAACTGAGGCTCGTACTTGTAGTCTGACAGGAAGAAGGTCTGCTTCTCTTGCTCCAGGTTCAGAGGTCGGAGTGCCACCAACAGACACGGCCGGGCGGGTGTGGGTAGCGTCCCGCCGCCCATCCCCTTGGCTATGTGTGGCAGGGAGGTGGCAGGTCTCATTTGCCCCCGGCCTGCTCGCAGCCCGATGGGGTAATTGACGGAGCAGGTGCTCCCACTGCGGCGCATCCAGCCCCCGGTGCCCAGGCTGGGGCTGGTCAGGCTGCGGGCAGGGGGCGAGGGGGCGGCCGAGCCACTGCGCCACGGGGGCTGCACCACCCGCCTGTCGGCCATCTGCTCCCGTGACCCACGCAGGTAGTGGGGGGTCATCTCGAGGCTGAGGGGGCGTCGGAGGGGCGGTCTTGATGATGCAGATGATGATGACCTCTTGGGCACCGCATGGCTGCTTCCTGTCTGAACAGGAAGTCCGTTGAGCGACAACTTCTCCTTCTTGGCGACATCGCTCCTCTTGGCCGGCGCTCTCGGCTTGGCGGTGCTTTTGTTCGGATCGGACAGCTCCCTGCTGCTCCCGACAACCTCTACCTGATCCATGAAGACCTCACCTGAGTCCAACACCATCACCACAGCAACCACGCCTCAGGCTCCACCTTCCTCCTGCCCCGACGCTGTGGACAGAACCGACAGGTGAACATTTACCTGTGAGGGAGAGAAGAAGAAGAAGACACAATGAGCTCACACCTGAGTAAAGATGGCAGACTGAACAAAGCTCTGACTATGTTACATTAACGAGGTTCAGTGTGAATAAAGCAAACACATCCATGAGCCTCAGCAGTGATTCATTGTGAACAGGAATCTGTTCTTCTCTCTCAGCACCTTTAAACTCTCACAAACTCACCAATCAGCGGGTCCCGGTGACGTCTGCGGAGGATTTCAGCCTCTTCATCCGCTCTCAGCTCCCCGCAGACCGGGCAGAGGAGCTCCGTGTTTCCCGGCACGAAGGTGACGACAAGCGGATAACGGTTCAGTGTGTGGCGGGGCCTGAGGCGGCTGCCTGGGCCGGCCAGGAAGCGGCGGATGTGTTGGAAGAAATGACGCGGCACGCTGCGTACGCCGTGAGTGACGCGCCCCTTTCGTCATTACGTACAACTGGACGTTAACCGAAAGATGTTAAAATTATAGATATATTTTTAGATTAAAGAGCATTTATGAAGAACAGACAGCATGGTTTCACATTGACGTCATCATTATTCTAAAATATATCAATAAAAAAAATCTACATTTTCTAAACGAGGCTACAAATCAACCGACACCTTGAAAACTCAAAGATTGCTCTCTCTGTCCCTCTTTATTGTTACCTTTATTCAAACCTATTTTTGATCTTTTGGGGAAGTTTGTCTACTTTGTATTTATGAGACGAACGTCAGAAAGATGCTGCATTCAGGTGCTCCTCGGTGGTCTCAGTTTCCAAGTTCTTCCGACTTCGTGCTTTCAGTCTGAATGTCGTAACAACGACAACAACAACAACAACAGAAAACAGCGTGAACGCTACGAAGAAGAAGTGTGAATGTCTCTGTTACAAGTTATATTTGAGCCAAAAGCTGATGTGCAACACGTGAATTCATTAAAAAAATATCTTTTAACATTTACAAAACATCTTTAGCCCGACATGTTGATGACGATTCTGACGTCAAGACAGCAACTCAAACTCCTAATTCTTTACCGAGTTGTTGCTCCGACTTCAGCAGGCGTTCATGGGCATTTTACAACTCAGAAACTTCCAACTCAGTTTTTCCGACACCACATGAATGCACCACAAGAACAATACAAGCAAGGATCCAGAGAGGAGGAAGCCTCTACGGTGGCTGGGAAGTGCAAACCAAAATTACAAAGTGTGAAACCCTTTTGCAAAGCTTGAGACATTTTTACATTTTTGAAAATATTTTATGAAACAAAATTACAAAAGCAAAACACTTCTACCGAGGACAAAACAATAAAGCATGTTTACAAGATGAGAAACACTTTAACAAGTGAAGTGACCAGAGGCAGAGCACAGCATCGACTGCTGTTCTAGAGAGTTCTAATCACCACCAAAACCATCCTGAAACATCATCATCATCATGAAGGAAACAGAAAACAATGTCTAATTTATCAGCGCTGCTCCTCTTCCAGAATGACTCCTCGTTCGATCCGCCCTCCCTCTTCTCTGAACTCAACCAGACCCAGCCTCATACTTCCTGGTTCCCTCCCCTTCAGATCTACACTGTGAGGATGGGTGTGACCAACCAGAGCAGTTCTCAAGAAGTGAAACTCAAGACAGTCGCTGTTATTGACAGGAGAAATGGCGCAGCGAGGAAACCAACTGGACCGAGAGAGATTCTGCTGTTCCATCTGTCTGGAACTACTGAAGGATCCGGTGACTACTTCCTGTGGACATAGCTACTGCATGACGTGTATTAAGAGCCACTGGGACACAGAGGATGAGAAGAGAGCCTACAGCTGCCCTCAGTGCAGACAGGACTTCACACCGAGGCCTGTCCTGGTGAAAAGCACCATGTTAGCAGATTTACTGGAGGAGCTGAAGAAGACTGGACTCCAAGCTGCTCCTGCTGATCACTGCTATGCTGGACCGGACGATGTGGCCTGTGATGTCTGCACCGGGAGGAAATGGAAAGCCCAAAAGTCCTGCCTGGTCTGTATGATCTCATTTTGTGAGAAACATCTCCAGTCTCATTATGATTCACCTGCTTATGCAAAACACAAGCTGGTGGAGCCCTCCAAGAAGCTCCAGGAGAACGTCTGCTCTCGTCATGATGAGGTGATGAAGATGTTCTGCCGCACTGATCAGCAGTCTATCTGTTACCTCTGCTCTGTGGATGAACACAAAGGTCACGACACAGTCTCAGCTGCAGCAGAAAGGAGCGAGAAGCAGAGAGAGCTCGAGGTGAGTCGACAAAACATCCAGCAGAGAATCCAGGACAGAGAGAAAGATGTGAAGCTGCTCCAACAGGAGGTGGAGGCGATAAACGGCTCCGCTGATAAAACAGTGGGGAACAGTGAGAAGATGTTCACCGAGCTGATCCGTCTCATGGAGAAAAGACGCTCTGATGTGAAGCAGCAGGTCAGATCCCAGCAGCAAACTGAAGTGAGTCGAGTCAGAGAGCTTCAGGAGAAGCTGGAGCAGGAGATCACTGAGCTGAAGAGGAGAGACGCTGAGATGAAGAAGCTGTCACACACACAGGACCACAACCAGTTTCTACACGACTACCCCTCACTGTCACCACTCAGTGAATCTACACATTCATCCAGCATCAAGATCCGTCCTCTGAGGTTCTTTGAGGACGTGACAGCGGCTGTGTCAGAAGTCAGAGATAAACTACAGGACGTCCTGAGAGAGAAATGCACAAACATCACACAGACAGTGACTGAAGTGGACGTTTTACTGCCAGAGCCACAGCCCAAGACCAGAGCTGAGTTCTTAAAGTATTCACGTCACATCACACTGGATCCAAACACAGCACACACAAAGCTGATATTATCTGATGGGAACAGAAAAGTAAAAGTAAGGTGGGAAAACCAGTCCTATTCTAGTCACCCAGACAGATTCACTGGTTGGTGTTGTCAGGTCCTGAGTAAAGAGAGTCTGACTGGACGTTGTTACTGGGAGGTGAGGAGGGGAGGAGGAGTTTCTGTAGCAGTCTCATACAAGAATATCAGCAGAGCAGGGATCTCGGATGAATGTGTGTTTGGACACAATGACAAATCTTGGTCGTTAGAATGTGACGACAGTTATAACTATGTTTACAACAGTGTCTTCACTCCTGTCTCAGGTCCTCAGTCCTCCAGAGTAGGAGTGTACCTGGATCACAGAGCAGGTATTCTGTCCTTCTACAGCATCACAAAAACCATGACTCTCCTCCACAGAGTCCAGACCACATTCACTCAGCCTCTACATGCTGGATTCGGGTTTTATGGTTGTGTTGGACACACAGCTGAGTTGTGTGAACTGAAATAGACAGAAGTCAATTTAGGGACAGTGGGTCCACTTCGGCTTCATCTCTTCATCTTATTTAGTTTTCATGTTTATAGCTAAGAGCTCATTGCTGTCCCTCACTGCACACAGATCACCTGTCAATCAAACATTAAGGGGCGGTGCTTTGATGTCTGAATATCTGTTGTGGCTTTTTGAGTTGTTTGGCGCTCCGTCCTGTGTCTCTTTAGTCGTGGAGGTTATCGCTGCTCATGATGATGTTTGTTCACCTGAACTGACCTGAACATGTAAACTTGTATGCTCACAGTGTTGGTTGGATATTTCAATCCAATCAGATCAAAGAGTAGTATGAAGACATTTGTTCATGTTTTACAGGATGACAGAAGAGATTTGATATTCATGAAAATACTACAAATGATTTTCCTGCCATATTTAATCATGAGAAGGGATTTCAAACCAACACAGACAAATCCAAAGAAGAAATGTCAGCGTGTCAGAGGGTTCAACTTGTGATAAAGACACTGTGTGCATTTCAAAACATGGACACAAACAAATGTCAAAGTGAGCTGTAAGCATCACTGAGTATGGAATTTTTTTATTTTTTATTCAAGCGGCAGATGAAGAAGGGAACAACGCTTTAGTCTCTATTTTCAGTCACATTTAATCCCTCTGTGTCATTGATTTGGACTAATATAGTTCCAACAGAGTTTAAACTACACGACTTCTCGTCTTATTCAATATATTTTTTTCTCAGCACTTTGTGTATAGAAATCTATGACCACGTTGACTTTGATTTGTTTGTCACACCGAATTTTGTTTGGGTTCTAATAAAGTACTAAGAGGACAAAGGAGGAAAGACTTTAATTGTGAAAATTGTAAACGTGTTAAATGTCTTTAAAAAAATAATTCACGAGTTTTAGTCAGGAGTGAAAGTGTGGGGTTTTGACAGGAAGACGTTTGTGGTAAAATCTCCAAAGTAAAATGTGAAGCAGAATAAGCTGTGAAACCACAGCTTGACGTTTGCTTTGCATCAAATGAGGAGTACATTTTTCAAACATTTTCTTTTTCTTAAGAATTACTTCAGAATCAAAATTCTGGATTACTGTGCACTGACGCTGCAATAAAGCTGTTTTATTGAAGGCCTCACAAGGGGCACCATTCATGGGGGGGATTTGATGTGATACATTTGGCTATTATCTTATTATTAATTATTATGATTAATTACTTATAAATATGAATAAATACAAGTATTCATCTAAATACAAATATGGGGCACCACCCTGAAATCAGGGAATAATAACCAAATAACACAAAATCAATCTCAAATTTAAATGGTTAAATGCAAATATGATCATATGCAATAAATATCTTGTTGTATTTATAGTGAAAAAATGTTGAATTAGATTTTTATAACATAATGGTCTCAATGTAAATGCAATTATCATTCAAACCTACATAGTACACATTAAAAAAGATATCCCTTGGCTTTAATAACAATGTGACCACTGGTCAGAAAGGATCTTAATTTGTTGACATGGAAACCAATGGATTGCACAGAAGCCAATTCTTTCATTTTCCCCATAGCCCTCAACAGGTTGCCATTAGTACTGCAATACTGCCATCTGATGGGCGAACACAGTATGTCATGAGTGATATTGTAGAGGCGCTTACATTGTGTTCAATGAGTAACCAGTACCAAAAATGTGTTTATCACCGGAAATAAATATTTCTTGACCTCAATTAATATTAAAAGCTATTGTTTCATTATACAAGCAGACAATACAAGTCATGGACCAGAGACCAATGAGATGGCATCACTGTGGAACTTAAAAAACACCTTTTCATCTTAGGCAACTTCATGAATTGTAGTAATCTTAAACTGTTGTAAATAATCATGATGATAATGATTGTCTTGCCCCAATGTACAAGACATCGTTTGGCTAGTCTGCTTTCTCTGCAACGGGGGCAAAACTTTGGAACTCTCTGCCCACTAGCATAAAAATAGAGAGCAACAGTAATGCTTTTAAAACAAGGCAGGTGGGGAATTGATTTCTCTCTTGTACTAATTGTACACATGCATATATGTTTCCCCTCCAGAAAGTGAGGCAGTGGTATCACCCAATTTAGTTCAATGGGTTAAGACAATATATTCTGTCACGTTAAAATGTACAAAACTGTACTCGCCGAACTGGACAATGTGGTCCAATCGGCCTTCAATATGGTCAGCCTGCCAGAATCACTCCCATAGTTCGCTGCCATCCTTGACGTCATGTTGAATTTACATACTGTACCTTTAAAGCTTTAGTTGTCACTTCCCCGAGAACCATTACCTGTTGTTTGTACCTTAAAGGCAAATTACCTTTAACTTAATTTCCCCGTCTTCTTCTCTCTGCTGTTCCCAGTTTGTGACTGCGTACATGTAAGCTACACACACTCTCACAACTTAAAATAAGACCTTTTGAGACATTCTATGACCTTTCATTTTAAAAATTAGGATTCAAGACTTCGTAAGTACCCTGAGCACCGCTGTTCCTCTTTAGTACAAAGTTACCGTGCTGTGTGGACGTCATGTGATAACAGAACAGGAAGAATTTCACATCTCTGAGTCAATAAACGAGGAACACAGAGGAGTCCTTTAAATAAAAATGGTTTATTCTCTTAATATAGCTTTTGTTCTATCAGAGCAGAGCGGAGCCTCCGAGCCGCTCCGTGCTAAAGCCTGGAGCTGGATCTCAGCTCAGCGTCGTAATGACCGACAAACGTCTTTACAGCACAACACCGGCGTGACACGGATCCAACCACAGTCGCTCTGCTCACTCTTTACAAACAGGAGGGAGGGAGGGAGGGGGAGAGGGGGGAGGAGAGGAGGGAGGGGGGGTCAGACCTGAGTCCAGATCCTGTTTATCTGTGACGTGGACCCAGCAGCGCAGATCCCCGGGCTGCAGGGAGACGTATAATCTGTGTGTTTGTGTTAAACTGACATCTTGCTCCTGTATGGCTGTCGATGTGGAGGCAGAAAGTTCTGCCACGAAAAGGTCACACGTTGAGGTAACAAAGATTCTTCCTGCAAATAAAAACAAACAAGAATCATTCTTTACCGTGAAAATCTTTCAGCCATGTTTCTCTTACTATTGAAGTGGAGATTAGAGACATCTCGACAAACTACGTCTAACGTCTGTGTCGGCGGCTGTCAGCACAAACATTAGCACAGATACTTGTCAAAAAAAGAATGATCACACATTTCAGCCCATAGATGTCCTGAAATCCTCCTTATTTTGAGTAAACAGCGATGAAAATGTGTGTTTGCGCAGCCCAAAGCTTTCTGTCGGTGTCCTCTTAATGTCGGGAAAACCCTGAATTCTGGATTTTTTAAAAATAGAAAGTTCCAACGTCAGAAATCCTAAATATTAGAGGCAGACCGATAAGATCTTCCGGTATCAGCATATCCAGTGACTATCGGTATTGGCTAATTTTATCACAGATATGCGCTGATATGACTTGATTTATTCACCAGTCAGATAGTTTTTAATCTGAGTTTCACTGTTTTATACTAGAAGTTCTCTTTAACCATCAGAGGGGGCGCTATATGGATTACAACAAGCATCATCACTCTCCAGAGTGTCGAGCATCAGTACATGCTCAGTTACTTTCCAGCTGAGTGACCATCTTAACTTCATTATAAATCTTTTCTCCAAGTGTGCAAGTGTCTAACTGCATTGGAGGGATCAACTCAATAAATGTGTTAATCTATATCCATCTATCTCTACAGATCGAAGACAGAACCAAGAAAGATATCGGCTGATATATCGGTATCTGATTTGTACTCTTCCTAATGTAGGTATCCCTATCGGAAACCAAAACAAGTAGCAAAGAGAAAACTGAAGCATTCAGGAGTGAAATGTTTCCATGTTAAAAATAAAGATTGAATGTAATCAGTTCTAACAGCTGTTTGACTGTTGGCCCCCCGATACAGTCTAAAGGCCTTAGCACACCGATTCCTTTTTAGTCTTCTTTTTTCGGAACGTGTTTGATTTTCTGCGTTTGCCGCGTTCATCCCTGTGCGTGTGTCCATACTGTCCCAACCTCAAACAACCTGCCAGCCGCTGCTCAGGATCAGTTGCTTTGCAGAAATCTTTTTAACGCGTGGTTCCAAAATAGAGAGCAGCGTATCAAACAAACCACTGACATCCCTATATACACCTGGCAGCGATCGGGAGAATTCTGCAGGTGAACCAGTCCTCACTCTTGTCTTGTTTTCATGTGGACGGACCCCATATTTACTTTTTCAAAAAGTGAAAATCACTCTGCGTGATGAGAACCAGACATTTTGTCTCATACTGCAAATTATTTTTTTTGGATTACGGATTGACAAAATGCATTCGAAGAAAACGGACTCAATGTGCAAAGACATTAAGATGTGGAAGAAGGTATCGCTGAGTTCTCCATCATTAGTCTTCTCACCCAAATATCGGAATAATTATGAGTAAAGATATAAAATACTAACAGTGCTGTGCTCACATAGAGCGGGACGCTACTCAAAGTGAGTCAGATGTCACTAATTTATGTTTTTACATTGATAATAATGTCTATGTTTTTGGGGGCGGCAGTAGCTC
The DNA here is from genome assembly GCF_963584025.1 of Labrus mixtus. Taxonomy (NCBI): domain Eukaryota; kingdom Metazoa; phylum Chordata; class Actinopteri; order Labriformes; family Labridae; genus Labrus; species Labrus mixtus. Next base: position 5,635,898 of record NC_083612.1, on the reverse strand, counting down.
AGTACATGTGGACTTGGGTTGGGAACCGGAGGGTCGCCGGTTCAAGTTCAAGTCCCTGTTTGGACCATTATATGGAAGTTGGTCTGGTAGCTGGAGAGGTGCCAGGTCACTTCCTAAATAACGTTAAGTTGTAACTTTACGAGAATAAAGTCGTTATGAATTTTTGGTTTTAATCCGAGTTTTTTGTGACTTTGGAACAACCATCGGACTGAAGGATCAGGTGTGTGTTACCTGCTCTCCGCTCATCATGTAGCGTTAGAGCCGCTGATGGCCTTCGTGCCGTCTGTGTTGGCGTTTGCATGTTCCTTCACCACAGGATCTGAGGGATAAACACACAGAGCCAGCAAACACAGGTCAATAACACAAACACAGGTGAACACAGGTGAGTCCAGGTGATTAAATAACTTGTTTTTCATCAAAGGTTTCTGTTGGTCGTTTAAAAAGTTGAACATTCTTTTTAGCAGAATCAATGAAAAGGAAGCAGCAGCTTCGTTACCAGAAACAACATGCAGCGTGTGTTTCAGTGTGTGTGTGTGTGTGTGTGTGTGTGTGTGGGTGTTTCAGTGTGTGTGTGGGTGTGTGTTTCAGTGTGTCTGTGTGTGTGTGTGTGTGTGTGTGTGTGTGTGTGTTTCAGTGTGTGTGTGTGTGTGTGTGTGTGTGCGCGCGTGTGTGTTTCAGTGTGTGTGTGGGTGTTTCAGTGTGTGTGTGTGTGTGTGTGTTTCAGTGTGTGTTTCAGTGTGTGTGTGTGTGTGTGTGTGTGTGTGTGTGTTTCAGTGTGTGTGTGTGAGTGTGTGTGGGTGTGTGTGTGTGTGTGTGTGACTAACAGAAGTAGGGGTGCTGCATGGCCTCGGCAGCCGTCAGTCTCTGCTGGTGGTCGTAGCGCAGCAGTTTATCCAGCAGGTCCAGAGCCTCAGGACTGACCAGGTGTTGGTTCTCAGACTGGATGAACTGCTCCCAGCGCTTACGGGTTTGTCTGCAAACACAAGGAAACGTTTACTTTCTGGACTCTGAATCAGGGATGTGACGACAAAGGACAAAAAAAACGCAGGAGGAGAGGGCGGGACTCAGTGTGTGCTCGGAGTGGGCGGGGTTCAGATGGACGTAGCAGCAAAGAAGAGAAAATATAATCACAGTGAGGAGAAACACAAAGCGGATAAAGCTTGTTCTAAAACAAGGGTGAACCTTGTGTTGGCTTTTACCCGTGGACGTGGAGCTTGTCTGCTTCAGTTACAGTTCACTTGTTACAGTTCACTTGTTAAGAAGAAGCTGCTGACTCTATCTTTAACATGATGTAGAATCGTTGCTCAGTGAGAAGGACGGCAGCTTCAGTTTTCCGGTCTTTAATGTACTTAAAGGACGTGTTGAGTGTTGTCTCCTCCTCCTCTCATACTCACTGTCCCAGCAGGTCTTTAAAGCGAGTGTCCAGCTCTATGTGATATTTGTGCAGGTAGCCGAAAAGCTCATCGGTCCCCAGAACTTTAGCGATTCGGACCAGCTGAAAAGCAAACACATGATATGATGTGTCAGTTTATGACAGGAACATTCATGGTTATATAAAACACACATAACATATATATCATTCCATTGCTGCAATTTAATACATGCAACAATACTCTGTCACTTCGTCCACCACCGCACACTCAGATTAAAGTCAGGCGGTCGTAATGATACCCGAGCAGCTCGCCCAGGTTAGTCTTCAGTCCTTTTCAGAGATCTTTTTTTCACAACGTGCCGTAAGTAAGCTCAGCCGTTCATGTTCATTCTGCAACGGCGTGATATTGGTGTCCCAGTCTGTGAGTCTATGATGGCTATAGTCCTCCAAGCAGGCGCCCCGGGTTCGAATTCGACCTGTGGCTCCTTTCCTGCAAGTCATTCCCCACTCAATCCACTGTCCTATCCCTCCCATCTATCCCATCCCTGGTTATAGGGATTTCACACATGCAGAAAACTCCCGATGTGGGAGGGGGTGGTGACGTTTATTCCGTGATCGCTGCACGACCATAGACTGTCTGCACGCCACCTCTACCATCTCCGTGCTCTAATGAACCTGCTGCATTATGTTTCCTGTTCTCCAGTATGTTCTTCTCCACTCTTTAGTTCAGATTGAGATTCTGTTGAGCTACACGTAGCATTGATATAAAGAAGGAAACATATTCTCATTATACCCCCCCTCCCCCCGTCTACATGTGTGAACAACCAGATCAGGAGAATATCCGAAGCGGTCCTCCTGAAATGATCTAGATATTTTCTGTAGTGCATGTGTGAAAACAGCTTTTGTGAATACCTGGTCGTAGTTGTCCTGGCCATGAAAAAATGGCTCCTTCAGAAAGATCATGCTGGCCAACATGCAGCCTAAACTCCACATGTCCAAACTGTAGTCATACATCTGAGGAGGGAGAAGAGAGTCAATCACACACGTGACATGATTGAGAACCAGACACAAACATGACGTTGTTCTCTCCCTGATTCTTACCTGATAGTCCACTAGCAGCTCGGGGCCTTTAAAGTAACGAGAGGCCACCCTGACGTTGTATTCCTGAGCGGGATGGTAAAACTCTGCCAACCCCCAATCTATGAGACGCAGCTGAGACACAGAGGAACATAACAACTCAGCAATCGGGATTAAAGCAGAGACGAAACTCAGGGTGTCAAAGATTCGGATACTCCTTCAATACAATCTGTTTCTTTTATGATCAGGGGTGCAAACTCATCAGGGATGAAAAAGGTGACATGGATCCAAACCTCCTCGAGGGGTCCAGGGGCATGCTCCCCCGGGAAGACTTTTTTAAAATATCAGCTTTAAAATGTTATTTTTATTTTTATGTTTTTTCCTGTAGCACTTTGAGATTTTTTTGCAAAAATGTAGTGTGTTACAAATTAAATGTATTATTATTATTATAATTTACAGACGATTTTAGCATTCAAACCTACTAAATAAGCAGTGCAAACAATAAGAAAAACACAATTGCTTGTTGATATCTATGTTCTGTTGCTCCTAACCTTCAGTTCCTTTTTATAAATGGGATGAATTTGCAGAACAGGGCATGTTCCACTAAGGGGTGATGTGAAGGGCAGTCACTGCAAGCAGCCCTCAGGGAAAGAGTCTGAGAGACCATCATACTGCAGTCATCAAGAATCACAATATTTTCTGTTCTCTCATTAAATATGAAACATTATCAATATATTAACCTGATGTTTTGCTCCTGCTGATTTTCATTAAGTTTATATTCCCTCTCTTATTACATTTGTTGACTAGCTGTCACTTTAATGTTGCCTGAGATAATAATGAAACAGAAAGCTTTATGAAGTTACCTTCAAGCTAGCACACATTTCTGTCAACATCTTTACCTTTGGCTACCAAACAGTAAATATGATCAGACAGGATGTTTAACAGAAAGGCGGGCTTGCTAGCCAGACTTTGAATCTTCCCACAGTGTTTTCACGGAAACATAACGTTATGTAAATCAGCCATGTGCTGCCCATTGCGACTCACTGAATCAGGTTTCATGCTTGTTACGGTCGGCGCGGCGATATTGTGCAATCGCGGCCGGCGAGAGCAGGGTCCGCGGAGGATCTGAGCGCCCAGCCGTGCACCTCCAAGTTTTTGAAACAACGCGAACAGGTTCGCGCCGACAGCGCTGCAATGATTGGCTACAGGGCCCAGAAGTACTTTATTCGGGCCGTATTGAGCGCTCGCGCTCTGACTGCAGTCAGTATGAAACGTCTCGACGTTCGCAAGAAGCATTATTTAAGGTTTTCATGACAGCTCGCGTCACAGATTGGTCAGTTCCATATGACAGGAGTGTTGGAGAGAAATGACTATCAAATATCGCAGGTGAACGCTTGCACACTAACCACACAAATACTTTAGCAATGTGTTTGTGCTATTTCAACAGTGAGCAGGAGTTTTACCTTCAATCAGTTAATTCAAAACAAGAAATCAACCAATAATGGAGTTCTCCCCGGGAAGACACGATCGCACCTATCAATTCAACTTCATGCACTGCGGGAATATGGGGTCCCAGGTGGGTTGCTGCGAGCTATCCGGTCCCTGTATGACCAAAGTGGGAGCTGTGTCCTCATCCTCGGCACAAAGACACGTTCCCGGTGTGTGTTGGCCTCTGCGAGGGTTGCCCCTTGTCACCGGTCCTGTTTGTGGTTTTCATCGTTTTAATGCCGATCTTATCTTAAACCATATTTTTGCAACAGATTCTTTGAACACTAAAAATAGTAGCAACTGTTTCTTCAGCGTCCTTTTCTCGTGAAACGTCGTTGAAAAAAATACATCCAGTCAACGCAACTTAAAAAAAAAAAAAAAAAAAAAAAAAAACTGCAGCAAAATCCGGCATGTTTAGGGCGCAACAATCTCAAAGAAACCCGTGAAAATGTTCAAGGACTGCACAGTGGTTCATGGAGCTAAGAGGTCCAGGTAAGGGTTTAGGTTAGGACAAAACTATTTAAAGGCGCAGTACGTAAACCCCGCCACCAGGGGGCTCTCAATGAAAACAATAACAAAGATGACGTCCAGGTTGGCGGGGAATCATGGGAGTGATTCTCTCGAGGATCGAGGAAACATGAGAGAACCCCCCCAGGAAACTTTGTACTGGCAGACACGCCCCCTCATCAAATAACACTCACTGATTGGACTAAACGACTTAATCTGTGTTAGACTGGAATGCGTCTGAGATCTATTTCCTTACCAAGGTTTTAAAACTTCTCACTGTTCATACGATGGTTTCCTTTAAGGTTAACCCTGACCCAGTACGATAGTTTCACTGTTATCACGATAAAACAAGATCACACATTCAATCTGCCTTTCAGGGTTCAACTCCTGATGACTCATCCATCACCTTTCTGAGCTGGTGGTCGATCATCACGTTGTGCGGCTTCACGTCCCGGTGCATGATGCCCATACTGTGACAGTAGTCCAGAGCCTGAAGACACACACAAAAACCAGTTCACATAAACCAGTCTGTAGTAACATAAACCGGTCTGTGGTAACATAAAGCAGTTAAACCAGTCTATAGTCACATGAAGCAGTTAAACCAGTCTATAGTCACATGAACCAGTCTGTGGTAACATAAAGCAGTTAAACCAGTCTATAGTCACATAAACCAGTCTATAGTCACATAAAGCAGTTAAACCAGTCTATAGTCACATGAACCAGTCTATAGTCACATAAAGCAGTTAAACCAGTCTATAGTCACATGAACCAGTCTATAGTCACATAAAGCAGTTAAACCAGTCTATAGTCACATAAACCAGTCTATAGTCACATAAAGCAGTTAAACCAGTCTATAGTCACATAAACCAGTCTATAGTCACATAAAGCAGTTAAACCAGTCTATAGTCACATAAACCAGTTAAACCAGTCTATAGTCACATAAACCAGTCTATAGTCACATAAAGCAGTTAAACCAGTCTATAGTCACATAAAGCAGTTAAACCAGTCTAGTCACATAAACCAGTCTATAGTCACATAAAGCAGTTAAACCAGTCTATAGTCACATAAAGCAGTTAAACCAGTCTGTGGTAACATAAACCAGTTAAATCAGTCTATAGTCACATAAACCAGTTAAAACAGTCTATAGTCACATAAAGCAGTTAAACCAGTCTATAGTCACATAAAGCAGTTAAACCAGTCTGTGGTAACATAAACCAGTTAAACCAGTCTATAGTCACATAAAGCAGTTAAACCAGTCTGTGGTAACATAAACCAGTTAAATCAGTCTATAGTCACATAAAGCAGTTAAACCAGTCAATAGTCACATGAACCAGTCTGTGGTCACATAAAGCAGTTAAACCAGTCTATAGTCACATAAAGCAGTTAAACCAGTCTATAGTCACATGAACCAGTCTGTGGTCACATAAAGCAGTTAAACCAGTCTATAGTCACATGAACCAGTCTGTGGTCACATAAAGCAGTTAAACCAGTCTATAATCACATAAAGCAGTTAAACCAGTCTATAGTCACATGAACCAGTCTGTGGTCACATAAAGCAGTTAAACCAGCCTATAGTCACATAAACCAGTCTGTGGTCACATAAACCAGTTAAACCAGTCTATAGTCACATGAACCAGTTAAACCAGTCTATAGTCACATGAACCAGTCTGTGGTCACATAAAGCAGTTAAACCAGTCTATAGTCACATAAAGCAGTTAAACCAGTCTATAGTCACATAAAGCAGTTAAACCAGTCTATAGTCACATGAACCAGTTTAACCAGTCTATAGTCACATAAAGCGGTTAAACCAGTCTATAGTCACATGAACCAGTTTAACCAGTCTATAGTCACATAAAGCAGTTAAAACAGTCTATAGTCACATAAACCAGTTAAAACAGTCTATAGTCACATAAAGCAGTTAAACCAGTCTATAGTCACATAAACCAGTTAAACCAGTCTGTGGTGTTTACCTTGAGCAGCTCGTACATGTAGTATCGGATATCGTAGTCCGTCAGCTTCTGGTAAAGTTCCTGCAGAACCACATCAACAAACATGATGTCAGAGGTTTAACAGAAACTGTGTGTGTGTGTGTGTGTGTGTGTGTGTGTGTGTGTGTGTGTGTGTGTGTGTGTGTGTGTGTGTGTGTGTGTGTGTGTGTGTCGTACCTTAAAGTCTGTGTTATTGATGCACTCAAAGACGAGTGCTGGAGTTCTGGACTGAAAGAGAGAAAGACACACGAGACGTCACTGAGGAGAACATTATAACTGCACACACACACTGTCCCACCTCTCCCTGCACGCCGCACGCCACATGCAGCACGCCGCACAGTGACGGCATCAGACTCACCACCGGGTCTTTGACCGTGTCCACCAGGCGGATGATGTTAGTTCCTCCACGCAGGTTCTCAAGAATTTTGATCTCTCGTTTGATCTTCTTCTTCTTGACCGGCTGTGAAATAAAACAAAAGAAATCAGCAAATTGTTGATGATGTTACCGTCGTCAACAACCAATAGCAGCTCGCCAGCAGCATACAAGACGCTACGAACTAGTAAACACGGCGGGGTGAAGAAGGAATGTGCGGTACGGCTGCGGGAGAAAGTTCACATTCGAACTGTCATGAGCCGTTGAATTAAAAATATTCAGTCTTTCGGTGCTGCAGGCCGTCTGAAGTCGTTTGCACTTGAATCCAGCAGAGGGCGCTCTCATCTTAACATGACCACTGCATGACCTCTTGACCTCAGTGAATGAAGACAGTGATGTTGTGGCACGAGTAAGACTCGTCTCTCTGCAGACGGCGGCCCACTGCTTTGGAGGAGAAACACAGGGTCGCTACAAACCCGCAACTCTCCAAGCTGGTTCGCAAATATCTGTGTGTACAAATGTTTTGTGTGGCGGGCAAATGTGTCCGAACATTACCATGTCGTGTTCTTAAGGCCCCGTGTCCACCTAGTGTTTTTTTCCGTTGCTTCGAGCGCTAAAGTTGAAAATCTTTCAACTTTTCAGAAAGGCGCTGATGACATCACCGGCGCTCTTTTCAAATTGTATGATATTCCCCGTATTTTAGCCTACAAGAGATCGTATCTTGTACCCACATCCTCCTCGCTCCGTGTCCGATCTCAAATATAAAACATGAAGTCAGGGGTGCAAACTTATCAGGGATGAAAAAGGTGACATGGATCCAAACCTCCTAGGGCGGTCCGGGGGCATGCTCCCCCCCCCCGGGAAGATTTTTTAAAAATATCAACTTTAAAATGTGAATTTACAGACGATTTTAGCATTCAGACCGACTAAAGAAGCAAACAATAAGAAAAACACAATTGCTTGTTGATATCTATGTTCTGTTGCTCCTAACCTTCAGTTCCTTTTTATAAATGGGATGAATTTGCAGAACAGGGCATGTTCCACTAAGGGGTGATGTGAAGGGCAGTCACTGCAAGCAGCCCTCAGGGAAAGAGTCTGAGAGACCATCATACTGCAGTCATCAAGAATCACAATATTTTCTGTTCTCTCATTAAATATGAAACATTATCAATATATTAACCTGATGTTTTGCTCCTGCTGATTTTCATTAAGTTTATATTCCCTCTCTTATTACATTTGTTGACTAGCTGTCACTTTAATGTTGCCTGAGATAATAATGAAACAGAAAGCTTTATGAAGTTACCTTCAAGCTAGCACACATTTCTGTCAACATCTTTACCTTTGGCTACCAAACAGTAAATATGATCAGACAGGATGTTTAACAGAAAGGCGGGCTTGCTAGCCAGATTTCGAATCTTTCCACAGTGTTTTCACGGATAAATAACGTAATGTAAATTAGCCATTTGCTGCCCATTGCGACTCATTGAATCAGGTTTCATGCTTCTTGCGGTCGACGCGGCGTTATTGCGCAATTGTGGCCGGTGAGAGGAGGGTCTGCGGAGGGTCTAATCGCCCAGCCGCGCATCTCCAAGATTTTGAAACAACGCGGACAGGTTCGCTACAGGGCCCGGAAGTACGTCGGTCCGTGTCTGACTGCAGTCAGTATGAAACGACTTGACGTTCGCAGGGACCGTGCTCGCCGGCCGCAAGAAGCATGAATACGGTTTTAGATTCATGACAGCTCGCGTCGCAGATTTATCCCCCCCACCTTCCTCCAAATATTTTTTATTGCAGATCTAAATGAATCACACAAATGACCTATTTGGGATACAAAACGGCAAATTTTGCCGAAAGGTGACAAGTTTGCACCCCTGAAGGTGTAAAGGTAAAAACTAACGGAGCAGTGTCGTTCATACAGCGGCCGTTGTCAACAGTATGTTGTCATGGAGACAGGACGGACGTGCAACACTCCCGAGCGCACAGCCGGTGCGTTTCTGCCCGGAAAAAATGCTAAATTGCCACAGGGCCTAATTTATTAGAAGTTCCTCACGTGAGGTTTGGGACAAGGAGGGGAAAATGGCGGAGTTGCGGAGAGAGCAGGAACACCTCTTTGTACCACGAGAGAGCGAAGAAGCAGAGAGAGAAAGGGGGGCAGAAAACACTGCGGCCCTCAAAAGCCCCTCGTTAGTTTGTCGTGGCGAGCTAATAGCTGAGATAATTCAGATCAAAGAGGTGTTAATAATCCAGACGGAGCCTCACCTTGAGGATCTTCACCACCACCTTCTCGTTGTTGGTCACATTTATGGCCTCGAACACTTCGCTGTACTTCCCTCTGCCCAGTTTACGAACCAGCTGATAGTTGTCCTGATTGCTGCAGTGAGCAGAAAAACAACAACAAACAAACCAAAAGCAGAGATTAAAGAAACGACAGAATAAACAAACAACCGGTCAGATTGGGTTTATTGTTTAATCCAGCGTGAGAGCATCGGTGTGTCAGAAGCCCAGGAGTCGTTATCCAGGCAGCACAAACCGGACTCTTGAGTAGCTGAACGAGCTGATCTGGAACTTCTCTATTTAACTATCTCTCTCATGGATATTACGTTTGAAAAACGAGGAGTTTTTTTTTTGTTTTCCATTTTAAAATGTAGGGTGATTTTCTTTTCAAGGTTAAAAAATTAACGAAGAAAAGTTTTAAGAAGGTCAAAAACAAGTTAAAAAAAACAATTTGAATAGGTGTTTTCTATCGAAGTTCTAGGCTGACAGATATGAGCTTACATGTACAGCAGGTGTTCTATACAAAACTTCTAAGAAGTGAAACTCTGGAAAGTAAATTAAGTTTATATATTTATAATTATTATTATATATTTTTTTTAATGCATTAATGTGTTCCTCATTTTGTTGTCATTGCTACAGTTGGAGCTAATCCTATTTGAGTGATTTACACACATATAGGTGGATACCTTGTGAATTCACAGGGCATATAATAAAGATATTTTGACAAATAGTGTATTCGTCCTATTTTGCATTATAAATCTGAATCTGAGAAGTAACTAGCAAACAAATTGAAGATTTTCTATAAATTCAGTGGAGCCTAAAAAAAAAGTCCGGACATGACGGGCAGTGCACGCTGATCCTCGCTACCACAATAAAAGCCTCCTACACAGAGCGGACTTCACGTAGCAGATAAAAGTTCTGACTGTAGCCTACATTGAAATGCCACATAGACGCAAAACTACACTTGTGTTACAGGATTCAGATAAATGCCTGACAATAAAAACAGCAGTTTGCACGTTTGTCATTAACCCACATTCTGCTTGAATTTTTTTTGTCAGACTGACACTGAATAAAAATATTACAATTTTGAAATTGATGGAAATCCGTCGTAGCGACGGAGAACTTTAATCCCTGTATTCACAATAAGGCGTGTAGCTGACCTGATTGACAGGTGGGCGCGGTGTAACGGTTTGTCAAGAGTCTTAAAAACCTGCCTCAGCTCCAGCTCTCAGCCTATCGTTAGGTTGACTGAAAGTTAGACTGAGACAGCATTTCCAGCATGGAGACCGCCATCGATTGGACTCCAGCGCAGGAACAGACGGGTGACCTCTAACTAATCATGATTTCAGAGGGCTATCCGACGCTTTTGATTTAGCTGCAGCTACTTTTCCCTGCTTCTCTCTCTGCTGTCAACATGAAGGAGCATTGCAGGGACACACCGACATGTGCGCACACACACACACACGAGCCATTCCAGAGAGGGGGCGTGGTCAGACACAGCTCATTTACATTTAAAGGTACAGACACAGAAACAGCCTGTTCTGAGCAGGGCTGAAATAGAGGGGTTTATAGATATGATCAAATACAGGATCAGAGTGGATTTAGAACAAGAAACTTCACACACATGTTTTGAGGAGCTCTGAGACTTATTTACACTGAAGAGGAGGAGAATATGTGACCTTAAAAACTGGAAGAATAAGAATTGTGAGAGAATTTTGAACTCAATTCTCAGGGAGAAAAATCGTGATTCAAATGATATCAAGAATTGTGGACAGAAGAAAATGTGCAAGCGTCCCATCACAGAACGAGGGATCATGTGACCTGATCACCCCTTTTAAAAATGTCTTCCTCTTTGTTCTCAGAGCGCCTGTTGATGACACATGCTGATTGTGTGTGTGTGTGAGTGTGTGTGTGTGTGCGTGTACCTCCAGTTTGGCACGTGTGCGTCATAGTCCCAGTACTCTCTGTTCTTCTGTGTGTTGACGTCGGTGTACACCCGAGCCTTGCTGCTGGCCGGCGTGGATCCGGGCATCGCTAGCTTCGCGGCTCCGTGTCGAGGACCGTCTCCTCGCTCTGAACACTTCTTGGCTCGGTACGTGAAGGCAGCGCAGCCAATCTGCTGAACGTGCGGCTCTAAGATCCCTGCGCTGTTCTTACCATGAGCTTTGGCTGGTTGTGTCCCTTGGTGACAAGCGTCAGGCTGTTCTGACGCAGCCGCTGAGCAGACGGACAGAGCGACGATGACCGAGTGTGTGAAGCCCCTGAGCAGGAAGTTGACGGGCAGGATGGGATAAAGAGACGCCAGCTGCAGGACGACAGGACAGAAGAGAATGTGTTTCATTCAACGTTCAATTTAGAATCAAAAATCTGCAATTAAAAAACTATTTGTTGACTTGTTTCTTTATTAATCAGACACCAAAAGTTATTGGATTTGAATATTTTATTTGTCCTTTGCGGTTGACCCACTGTAGGTGTTGTGTTGAGAAAAGCACACGGAGAATCACGTGCACGCCGCTCATTACAATGTGACAAGTATAAATGTTCTTAGGGTCGATCAGTGACGAGTTATATCCTTCATGTTTGATCGTACTTTCCTGGATGAGTGACTGAACAGTAGGACGGTCACGGTAAAAACAAGTCATTTCACCCCGCCGCATGTTCAGACCGACACAAAGAAGACTGCACTGGTACCTAAACCAAATGTAACTCCGCCCCTTTGTTAACATTTCAGCTTCAGTAAAATGAAAAAGGAGAAGCGAAGAGATCCGTATGAAACGAGGCAACATCGAATGTGGACTCTCATCTCGCAGAACGTGTCTGGCCCCGAAGATATTTTTGATTGTGACTTTTACCTGTTATATGATTTTCTTAACAACAATAACGCTGTGACAATCAGTAGCAGACACAAACATTCACGCCACGGAGCAGTGTTAACGCCAGCAGACGACACTGCAGAGCGCCTGGTGCTGCACCGCCACGGCAGAGACAGGAACCACCAAGACGGTTCAATCAATCTTTATTTGTAGAGCGTCAACTCATAACAAGTGTTAAATTCTTTAAAAACCTGAACGACAGGCTTAGTATTGACTTTCTGTGAAAACGGGCTCAACTGACCCAGAACTCAGTGAGGTCCGTGCAGCGTACTGCCGCTCTCTCTCGCGCCACGTTATGTATTCTGTAGCCAAATTGCAAAGGTAAAAACGGATACCGTAGAATCCAGAATATAAGTCCGGTATATAAAACGCAGTCGGATTTGGCGGTCTCCCAGAAAGAAAAAAAAGTTTAAACCATCTACCTAGGTGATGATTCCTATCATGGTCAGCGAGGTCCGTTGTCGTTTCTGTACAGCCGTGTCGCTCTTTTTTTGTTCCGCCTGTTTTCTCTTTGTGGAGTTTGCACCCCTCATGGCTACAGCCTGCGCGTCGTGCACCCCGCCTCCGCTGGTCACTTGTTACATTTAATTTAAGAGTCTTTCAATCAAAGCAGCAATGGACAAGTTTTATTTACGGAACAGAATACCGCCTTAAGGAAGAAAAGATGTGAAAAAGTTGCACAGTCAGCCTCGTCAGCGCTGCTATGTTTCCCCGCACAGCATACAATCAGCTTCTTGAAACAGGGATGAATTTTCAATCATGTCATGTGGCGTGCAGTGTGTGATGGTGGCGACTGCACTCTCGGTGATGATGCTGTGTGTGTCAGCATGTTATTCAGGTGTATTGGTCGCACAGGTGTGTAAGACGCAGCGCACTGTATCAATGAACAAATCGGAATCAAAAGTGCGGCTCATACGTCGGATTTTACGGTATCTTTGGCTGTGATGGCCGGCAGGCGGCATCAAATTATAGTTCCAGTTCAATTTAAAAGTTCCTCTTTCAGGGTTTACGGTTCAATAAATAAATAAAGTAGCTGGTTTAACTCTTTAAGTGGAGCCAGACCAGAACAGATTTAGACCAAACCCCCATGGTTTTAGGGTGCACTGACACGAGGTCCAGTTGTCCCGAAGCAACAAGTTTGCATGTTTTTCTCTTTATTTCCGCGTGATCTTGTAGTTCTCTTGTGATCTTGTAGTTCTCTTGTGATCTTGTAGTTCTCCTGCAATCTTGTAGTTCTCCTGTGATCTTGTAGTTCTCCTGCGATCTTGTAGTTCTCGTATGATCTTGTAGTTCTCCTGAGATCTTGTAGTTCTTCTGAGATCTTGTAGTTCTCCTGAGATCTTGTAGTTCTCCTGCGATCTTGTAGTTCTTCTGAGATCTTGTAGTTCTCCTGAGATCTTGTAGTTCTCCTGAGATCTTGTAGTTTGTAATTTGTAATTTATTTCAAGGATAGCCCCTTGAGATGCATCATCTCATTTTCAAGGGGGTCCTTACAATACATAATTAAACATCATAATACAAGATCTTGTAGTTCTGCTATCTTGTAGTTCTCCTGCGCTCTTGTAGTTCTCCTGAGATCTTGTAGTTTTTGTGCGATCTTGTAGTTCTCCTGTGATCTTGTAGTTCTCCTGAGATCTTGTACATGTTCCAGAAACAGAGCCAGTAGGGCAGGGTTTGCGCCGTCCGACCGAGCAAAACTGTGGCGCCGACAGACTGCGGCTTGTGGAAATGAAGTGTCAGCGCTAAATTCTGAACCCTGTATCACGTGGACTATCAACTAAAGACAATCTGGCGTGTTTCCACCGATCCACAGGTCAGCACAGCTCTCGTTAGTGATCATCTCTCTCTCTCTTGCCACCGTGCGGCAGGACGGCAGTGCTGGGCCGTCTTACAAAGCAAGATCTAATTATTGATCAGTCATTTAATTTGAGCACAGTTCAATATTCTTTCTGGAGTAAATTTACATTTTGATAGTCCTTCCCGTCTTTGCTGTGCATTAGTTTTGTTTGAAAATGATTAACCGCATGTCTCTTTTTGACGCCTGCCTCAAATAAAGAGTGTGCGATTATTTGAAGGTTTAAGGTTATAATTAAATATTGTAAATGAATATATGTAGACCTCAGGAAGACTAGTTAATAGGGACTGTCCGGATCCAATCCGTGATTATCAATGTACACATCTTAGAGAAATATGTCGCAGCCGTATGACGTGCAGATTGTCTTTTGAACTGAATAAATACTTTTACACAATTTTACATTTGTGTGATCTGTCCCTCTAAATGTTATAATTAGGGTCCGACCTTTGATCTGTAGAGATATACACATTTATTGTGTTGATCCCTCAGTTATGAAACACTTGTGGAAAAGATTTACAACAAAGACGAGATGGTACGAAGACGACAGGAAAGTAACTGCACATGTACGAGCATCATGGCTCAACACTCTGCAGAGTGATGATGATTGTTTTAATCCATATAGCGCCCTCTGCTGGTGACAGAGAACTGCTAGTGTAATACTGTATAATGATACTGAAATGAAATGTTATTTGACCGATTAATAAATGAGATAACCCCCCTCCCCCTACATTACTTCTTCATTGTACTGTCCTCGTCGTTTTTTGTTTTGTTTTATGGTTTTATTTTTTGTCAAAGCGTCTTTGGGTTCCTAGAAAAGCGCTATAAAAAAACAATATATTATTATTATTATTATTATTATAATAAAATGAGTCGATACTGATCGTCACTGGATACTCTAACATCGGCCGGGCTCTCTCTCTCTTTTTTTATTTTTAAATCACGTTATCCTGATGTTATCGTATCATGAGATTTTGATATCGTTACTCGTTTCTGTTTAATACAGAAGTTAATGTGAATCTTATTTAACATTTCACTGCACATCTGTATGAGCATGTGACAAATAAAAATCTTTAATCTAAACAAAGACAGGATTACAATTCATTGGATTTTTTCTGGATTCGTATTTTTAAAAATCAGATTTTATTATTCTGATGTTTTTATTCAATTTAAGACATATTTTCTCTCTTTTCCTCAGCACTGGTTAAAAATAATTCTGTACTTTGCTCTCCTATGATGATTAAAACAACAGAGATGAAATCGATTAACCGACGAGTTATCGATCAAATATTGACATCGAACATTCTGACAGATTGTGTTGCCCGTCACGACTCGGGCTCCCCGGGGCCTTTTCCCCGGCTTTAACCCCTTTAATTACACACATTTTTACATTAATCCAGCCGCTAACCACGGAATAAATCCCACATTTAAACCGAAACATGATGAAAAGCACCTCCTACGATCATTTAATCCAACTAGCTGGCTAGCTAGCTGCTAAAGCTAACTCAGCAAAACATTCAATCCTACAATGTGAACCTTGAATGCAGATAAACAGCTTAATGAAAATCTGTATTTATAGTTCAAAACGTTTGAATAATTCAAAATGTTTGTCTGTATCGACGTGTGTGTGATTTAAAATCAATAAGAGTGCTAAATTAGCGGCTAACCTCGTCGTAGAAATATCCGAGCTCAGAGGAGGTCCGCCCGACATCAACTCGTTAGCTTCCCGTTAGCTCCTCGTTAGCTTCCCGTTAGCTTCCCGTTAGCTTCTCGTTAGCAGCTCATCAGCAGGACGTTTCGCTGTGTGTGCAACGATGAAGCTCCGCCGGTTATAAAGTCACTAATAATCTTCGTGATATCGGCAGGAAAAGGGATGAATGTGATCGGAGGGTGGAGGGTTCGTTAGCGGAGCAGGGCGGTCTCTCTGCCGTTTTGCAGTGAACATCAACCGGAAGTGAATAAAGACGCTGGATGACCTGAAAACAAACCCGAAATATTTTACGCCTAAAAGAAAAAAATATAAATATATATTTTTAAGTTGCTCGAACACAAAAATTACAGCAATATTTCTCCACATTTAAAATTGGTGTTGGTTTTTTAAAATCACTTTTTTAAAATAATTTTAAGCAATATTATTGAAGTTCGTCAAGGTTGTTTTGGTGTGAAAATCAATTCAAGATCATTTCAAAATGAAATTTAAATGATTAAATATGATATCTAAATATAAAATGTTATAACTTAATGTTTAATCTATCAGTGTGTGCCATGCAGCAATCTCCAGTGTTGAAAATGAAGCTGATGCTGAAGTGAAACATCCTGCAGTTCCTCGAGTGTCCACTAGAGGCTGAGCTGCAGAAACACAGGAAGTCACATACACACCCATTCTAAAAAGCCTGTTTTTACAGCAGAGATTAACATGTTTACAGCCTGGTTCAAAAAACCAAATAGGTTTGATTAGCTCATGTCTCGATCGACACACACTGTACGGGGGGGTGAATGTTTTGATGACTCATCTGTTTTGATTATATGAAGTAAATGTTAAATGGACTTGAGCTTGTATATTTATTTTCTAGTCTTCTGACTACTTAAAGTGCTTTTACACCACAGGTCACACCTATGATGGCAGAGGCTGCTGTGTAAGGTGCCCATCAGTAGTAGCCATTTCCATTCATAAACATTTATATTGCCGCCGACAAATCAGTGGCTGGACACATCGGACATGTGGCTGCAGGAGCTGGGGATCGAACCCTGACTTTCTGGTTGAGGGATGACCAACACTACCAACTGAGCTTGGCTGACCCAGTGAGAATAATCCTGATGTGCAGCTCTAATTTTGATAAACGATGAACACATGTATTTTCATAAGGGTGGTTTATTTTAATTGTCTGTATACAGTATGAACAGGAGTTTATATTGATATCCATATGTGTAAATGCAACGTTTCATTACACTCGTTCTCCTCCATCAGCACCGAAAACCTTGCCGTCCCCTTCCCCTCCCCCTCCCCCTCCCGCCCCGCTCCAACATCCCTGTAACCAAGACTTAAAACTCCAAAAACCTTTAAATATACTGCAAAGATTGTACAGAATATAGAAACCCACACAGTAAACTAAAGTACACAAATATTTTTACTTTATGCTCGGCATAAACCAACACAGAACTTTGAGGCTACTCGGATTAATCTGCTGAGTGTCGACCCGGAGGAGGTTACAAGAAGGTCTCTGAAATCAATTATAAAAGAAGAGTACTTTGTTAAGATTTAAAGCTCAGTAACTAATGCAGCTAGTCGGTGGCAACAAGCAGAATAACGCTTTGAATTTTCCGTGGGGTTAAACTTGGGATACTCTGTGTGGAACTGAAACTAAGAGCGCCTGCATCGTCCTGCAGGCTCGTTCATGGTGAATACAAAAGCAGGTAACATAAGCACTATACAGTTTTACAGAAGCGTATACACACAATCTCTAATATAACAGAGTAGACTATGCCATGAATCAGTAGTCATAAATATAACATTGTGCATGTTCTATTGCACATGTCAAGTGTCTGTATGACATGGTAGGTACGGGTTAGTTACCTAGACGTCATCTGTTTAATACAAAGATGCAACAACACAGAATTCATAGGACACGGGCTATACATTTTCACAAATCCACTTTTTTCCATCTTCTTCTTAGGATGTTTTCCTAAATAAAGCAAAAGCTATAATACAACAGTGATATTAAAGTGTGATAAATACTCATGCACAAACAGATGAGACTACCTAGTATGAGAGAGATACTGCTGCTGCTGTGGGAGCTTCTAAACTGGACGTGAAAAGAAAAACAGAAACACAACGTGAGCGATCAGTAAAAAAAGGCACATGGATCCGGAGGAGCTTACACACTTAGACACACACACACACACACACACACACACGCACGCACGCAAACACACACATCTGACGACCTTCTGGAAGTTCTCGTCATCTTTCCTCAACGACAGAATCACAAAACAGACGATCACATGCAAGCACAGAAAAGGTCCCACACTCAGGACTAAACTAAATCAAGATCTTCCCACATTTGACGTCTTTTTCATCCTGTTCAAGTTTTTCTCCATGTGTTTGAAATTAAAACGAGTCGCCGGTTGATTCCTCGAGTTTTCTCTTTTACTCAGGGAAGTGTGAGGATGAACAGATTCTTACTGTTTCTAAAAATCATTAAACATAACTCATGTGTGCATGTTATATTCTACGTATGTGAAGGGGAGGCTGGCACACGCTGCTCTGTGGCTGAATGTCAAGTTTGCTGCTCAGGACTGAACAGCAGCTCGGTTCATGGGATGCAGGGAGCTTCAGGGAAACTCTCGCCCTCTGCGGTGTGCTGGACCGTGTGCTCCTGCAGAGCCGCCAGGTCGACGAAGCGCTCCCCGCACCACACACACTTAAACTGGGTCTCCCTGGAGTGAACGCTCTGGTGCTTGGCCAGGTGCTCGCGCTGCTTGAAGCTTTTGTCGCAGTTGGCACACTTAAAAGGCTTCTCCCCGGTGTGGACGCGTCGATGGCGCTGCAGCTCTGACGAGTACCTGAAGCGCTTTTCACAGTCGGGACATTTCAGTGGCTTCTCGCGGGTCGGGTCACAGCGGTGCTGGACAAACTCAGACGATGACACAAAGCGCTTGTCACACAGGGAGCACTTCAGCGGCTTCTCCGTGCAGTGAGAGTTCTGGTGGCGCTGCAGCGTAGAGTTCTTTTTGTAACCTTTGCCGCACACGTCGCACTTGTAGGGCTTCTCCACCTCGCCGCCACATTTGTGTCGCAGCAGCTCTCCTGATTGGCTGAAGGACTTCTGGCAGGATGCACACTTGAACAGACTCTCCATCCCGTGAACCTGCTGGTGGTAGAGCAGGTGGGACGGCTGGAGGAAGCCCTTATCACACAGGTTACACTTGAAAGGGCGATCGGCCGGGTTTTTGTGAGTGCGGCGGTGGCGAACAAGGGCGTACTGCTGCTTGAAGCTCATCTGGCACTCCTCGCACTGGAAAGGCCGTTCCTCTGAGTGTGTGCGTTCGTGCTGCCGCAGGTCAGACGGGCGCTTGAAGCTCTTTCCGCAGGAACCGCAGCGGAAAGGTCTCTCCCCCTCAGGCTGACACTGATGGTGCAGCAGCTCGGACGACTCTTTGAAGTGCATCTCACACAAATTGCACTTGAACAGGTGCTCGCCGGAGTGAGCGTACATGTGACGTACCAGGTGAGAACGATGTTTGAAGCTCTTCTCACATACGGCACATTTATACGGCCGCTCGGAGCTGTGGGTGCGCTGGTGGTGTGCCAGGTGTGAGGACTGGCTGAAGCTTTTGTCACACGTGTCACATTTGTATGGCTTCTCCCCAGTGTGCACCCTCTCGTGGCGGGTCAGCTCGGACAGATGGCGGAAGGACTTATGGCACACTGAGCACTTGTACGGCCGGTCAGGTGCAGAGGCCTCAAACGAGGGTGGAGACGAGGCACTGATTGCTGCTCCGCCACTAGACGTCTCTCCAGTGGAGGGCTGCTGGGGGTTGGCAGCTGACGAGGTGGGGGTGACATTTCCAGAGCCCGGCCGGTATGTTTTCTCACAGATGGAGCATTTCATGGGGTTGTTTCCGTTGCCGTGGGAGTTGTGATGCTGGGCCAGAGAGGTGAGGAGGGAGAAGCCCATCTTACACACACCACACACAAACGGCTTCTGCTCCACCTGCACACACTGATGCTCCAGCAGGTCGGTCGCCTGGCTGAAGATCTTCATACACTGGGTACACTGGAAGGAGCGGTCTTGGCTCACCATGCACTGGTGTTCATGAGGGTTGGCCAGGTGAGAGATGTCATGGCCGCAGGCTCCACACTTGTGCCCTCTCTCGCCCCCTACCTGTAGGGAGGGCTGCTGGGTTTGGACAGAGAGCTGTTGGCCGTGCTGGGGCTGCTGCAGGGAGGTGTCCTGCTGCAGGACCACTCCGTACACTGCACAGCCCAGAGAGTTTTCGGCCCCGGGAGGGAGCGTGTGCACAACAGAAGGCGGAGCCACCGCATGTTGCTGCTGCTGCCACGCCTCCGTCATCCTGCCACTTCTCACACAGGGATTCAAAGCTCAGTAGAGGAATTGTGCTTTCAGCGCCGACTGAGAGGGCGGATGTGGTTGGAGAAATGCCAAACGGAGAGTGGCTGAGAGTTAGACCTCTGTTTAGACACAGCCTTTCAGAAAAGTGAGATAACCTAGGAGAAAAATAAAAACAGGAAAATAAATTACTATGAAAACAAATATTGCAATTAGTTAATAAAATGCAAGGGTGATAATATTAAAGCACAGCTGACGATCTGCCGGTTTCAAACATTATAAAAAAGCATGATCAGAGACAGAAATATTAAATTGTATGTGTTTCCATCTTGGTCAGCTGAGTTACTGTCTCCATTCAGTGTCAAAATAAACTGATACGAATTCAGCATGTTTCCCCCCCCCCCATGGGGTTGTCATGACAACAACAAAAAATTAACTCCTAGGCAACAAACATGGGGTGATTTTTTTGTTTTATTATTAAAAATGTGTAAATTGTTCAAACGTTGGCAATGTTTAACAATTTCTTCTACGCACACATCTTATGTCATTTTTAACGCTTTGGGTATTTCCGATACGATAATCATTAAAATAGAAGCGATTATCGATTATCGATGATTATTATAGTATCAAACATTTTAACAACCTTTGTTTGTCATGAAATAAAAACTGAAACCAACCTCACAATAACTATAAAGAACACCATTTTAAACCTTTAATCTAAAATATAAGTATGTTTAGGATGACTTCGTTGCAGTATTTTCATTCATTCAATGAAACTACAAAAAAACAGCGAACGCGAGCCAGGGCAAAAAACCTGAAATGGGCTCCGTCTATATACTGAAACATGAGGTTTATTTCACAGCGTTTGGCGTAAAATGATCTGCAGAAACCTCGCAGGTGGTTCAATGGGCTTAAACGCCTTTCTCTTTCATTTACGTAACACATGTAAAACACTGTATGTGTTAATACTGTTAATCATCATCAATCATGTACAAATCAGAACTGTGAAGTAACAGTGAACGGAAGCTAGCTGACGCTAACCGAAACTACAAAATGGCTCCGTCTACTTCCTGGGAAGAAAATCGGGTGCGTATACTTCTCATCATTGTTAATGTGTATTTTTCAATATCTGATGTAAGCGACTCTATCGATTAAGTTACAGTAACACCAACTGTTTTCTTATAAAATGAAATTACATTTCCAGCAGGCTGATGGATGATTTTTATTCTGTTCTTGGATGTAATCGTTTGAATGTTAGCTTGCTAGCTGCGGTTCAGCTAACCGCTAGCTGCAGCTATCGTCACAGTTTTAACGGGACCACCTTTAAGATAAATATCAGATATTTATCATTATGGGACGAGTGTTTGCCGCTTCTGCCGTGTTTAACATTAAAACCCACAGCTAGTAATCTGAGGCTGAAGGCTGGAGCTTCAATCTGCAGCCCCTCTGATGGATAAAAGGCCACAGGACGGCTCTCTGGTGTAACGTCGCAAACGGACCCCGAGTCAAAGCAGGCCTCCGCGGCGCTGCAGGGACAATCCGCCTCCTACAGCCGAGCCCCGCTCCCGCGCAAAAACACTCCTATTTACAGATAAAAACACGATAACTTACTCGAGGGGTTTATCTGCCGCTGTCCGCAGTCTGTACTCGACAACCTTCGGGATATTTGGGACTCGGAGGACCGGCGGTGGAGGGGATGCTGTCGAAGCCGGACGCCATCCTCCCGCAGACGGACGGACACCGGAAGCCGCCACGCAGTGAGCTGTTACCGGGGAGCTTCTGCTGCTACAGCCGCTGTATCCTGGAGGGTCACCCCGGAGCCTAGAAATCACCCGAACAGGAGAGAAACTGCCGCCCGAGACCGTGTCAGTAGGATTCAGATAAACACAAAGGCTAAAAAGAGCCTGGAAGATATATTTTTAAATGTAGTTCTTCACTTTGACAGTAGGGGGCGTGGTTTCGCTCTTTCCCTGCAGAGGATATCACCTGCAACCGTTATTTTCCCTTCACACACCGGCATAAACATGTGATCAGATACCGTTTAAACACTCTGTAATAAGTGTATAAAATGGTGACAAATGTCCTCTGAATTATTGTAAACACATATTATTACATCAATGACGTGATGGAGGTGTTAGTTTAAGCACCATCTCTCCGGTGGGTTAATAAAGAAGATTTCAGAGACGGTCTTCTAATTTCCTGCTTTTCTATCCGACCATGAACTACTCCTGAATGTGAATACAATAAATATAATCTTGTGTCAGCATGAAGCGTCCTTTTAAATCTATCCATATATATATGTCTGTCTCTTTACCTGTCAGCAATTTATGATAATTAAATAATGATGAGAAAAGTCCATCCTCTCCGTCTTCTGCCTGCTCCACTTTTCAGAAAATGTGTGCTCAAACAGGCCGTTTGGAGATTTTCACTTTATGACATCACAAAGGGCAGTAACCCCTCCCCCAGGTGGGTGACACTCCCACAGCTAGGTGTTTGTTCTGCCCTCTGAGTCTGCCTTCTCACTGTAAACAATAAGACATGGAGCGAGAAAGACCAAGACACCCAAAGTCCTTCCAGAGAGGGGGCGTGGTCAGACACATCTCATTTACATATTTAAAGGTACAGACACAGAAACAGCCTGTTCTGAGCAGGGCTGAAATAGAGGGGTTTATAGACATGATCGAATACAGGATCAGAGTGGATTTAGAACAAGAAACTTCACACACATGTTTTGAGGAGCTCTGAGACTTATTTAAACTGATGAAGAGGATATGTGACTAAACTTAAATAAAGTAATTATCTTACATTGGGTCTCCAGGACTTATTTTTATTTCTGTGGTATCAAAACAGTTATTGATATTGTTTGATTTTTACCAGAGTTTAAACCTTAAATTCTGTTTTCATGTTAATCTGTTACACGGTGTATGAACGGTGTAGGAACGCCTAAAACTGGCAAACCGAACAATAAAAAATGAGGTTTTCAAGGCAAAATTTAAATTCAAAGACAAACTGGAGTCTGAATGCTGAACATGAACACCAAGCAGGCTTTTCAGAAAGTCAAAACTCTCACCGGGTGTGAATCCAGAACCAAAGTAGGTACAATAACTGACCCAGCCTTTCTTCTTTGTATCACAAGCTGGTTGTGATACGGCGCACTGCTTCGTGCTGGACGGCTCGCAGGCTGTTAGGACACTTCAATAGTAAACAATAAAATCAAGCTGATTTTGTCGCTGACGCTCGTATGGCCAGCTGTTGGACACGCTGTAAGATTTGTGTGAATTAGTTTATGAATTCTGAAGTTCTGCTATGAACCTCTCATCATTTCTTTATTTATTTTTTAACCATGTGACCTTGTTCAGATTGGTTCATCCAAAATGGAAACCTCCGGTGATGAAAGATGAAGTCAATGTGGTGTTGCAAAAGAAAACTGCAGTTCCTAAGGTGTCCACTTGAGGCAGTCTGCAAAGTACCATCTAAACTGACTGACATGTGGGTGTGTTCGCTGTTTGCCAGCTCCACCTCTTTGTCTGTTTCTAGATTGATCTAAAATTACATTAAGCATTTCCAACATGGTGACCGCCATCGTCAGGCTTCATAACTCCTCTTCAGAAACCAATGATGACGTCACTGAGACTACGTCCATGTTTCATACAGACACCAGCTGTGCTATGACCATAATATATATCATATATTTTATAAGTGGCCGTGCTGCCTTCACTGACCTGCTCTGATTGTTACAGTGTGGACACGTTCGAGAGCTGCTGAATAAACAGCGTGTTCCTGTGAACAGTCCATGTTCTCACCTGTACGGTCTACCGTCTTCAGCTCAACTCGTCACGGCTCTTCCCACAATGCTTTGCAGCATTTGATGATCAGTATTAACTAACTAATCCATTGCAGCTCGTTAAGACGTTAATGCAGCGTCTACCTTAATATTTTGAAGGGAGGCATGGTCCCCCCTTGAAATCTTATTGGCCACCCAAGGTGCCACCCCAAAATACTTAACAGCTGATTGGCTATTTGAGAGGCGGGACTTATGTTGAAATCCACAATTCAGGCTGTGTTGCAACAGGCCACTCGTAGTGTTCAGTGATCAGATGTTAAAGTTTAAATTGAGACTTTGGACGTACATTTTGTTTTGAGACCTTGAAGAATGAAGCTTAGAACCTTGGTTCTCAACTGGTGGGTCGGGACCCAGAGGTGGGTCGCGGAGCCATTTCCAGTGGGTCGGGAATGTGTGCCTGGAAAAAAGTCAGTGAAGCCACGTTTGTTTTGTTCAGTTTCTGGCTTCTGTCACATGTTTTGTACTGACTGACGTCCAAACTTCACAATTTTTCAGTAAATAAATCTGAATGGTCAAAAAAATTTGGGTCGCGATCTTACTTGGAGGAGTTGGTGGACGAGTTTAGAACCACTGACTTAGAAGATGTGTTGCTGTTATCTTGTGTTACTTAAAAGTCGATGTGATGAGTGCATACGCCGGGTCGAATAAACGCTCTTCATTCATGTGTGCACAGACTTCAGGCCACCCCTGCTCAAGTCAGAGCCCCATTTGGACCACCCCAGTCCAAAAAGTCTGGACACGCCCCTGTTAGGGCCCCAGATCAACCCGTTATCTGAACAGTGTTTTTTATAAACTGTGACTCAAAGGTGAAAAAAAAGAGACCAAACGGATTAATTTCAAACATTTCATTATTTTCTCCACATTAACTTGGAAACAACCTCATAAACCAAAGAGTAAGAAAGAGCATGCTCGGGCATGCAATGATGTCACAACATGATGATGCCACTGGGTGCGAAGTATAAAACATACAGTAGCAGAGTTTCTTTTGATCATTCATAAACCCACGGAGAGTTAGAAGCTAGCGTTTATTTTACACCGCTCTCCTCGTCTCACGTCGCCTTGTGTTGCTGGATTAAAGAGACGAGAGGGAGAAACTCACAAACTGACACCAGATTGAGCAGGCTGAACAAACATGCTGAAAAAAATCTCATCCGGCCCAAAACGTGTCTGGAAATGACACCGTAGAAACCCCGTTTTTCCCTTTTTGACTGGTCCAAAAGGGGGAGAAAAGGGGGAGAGAGACAAAACAGTGCATGCCATTTCAGGGTGAGGGGAGGGGAGGGGGAGGGGGAGGGGGGGGGTCTGTGGGTGGGTGAGGAGGGTGGGAGGTCATCTTTCTTATTGATGAAGGTCAGTTGTCTCCTCTCGGCCCACGTGTGGGGGGCGGGGCTTAAAGCGACTTAAAATGAATAGATACGAGGCACTCTGCATTCTCTCTGTTTGCAAACTGCAGAAAGTAACAAACTGTAATAATAATAATAATAATAATAATGACACATACACGTATATATTAGAATCAGTGTTATAACATAACAGTCTCAGGCTGTACAAAGGGGGCGGGGCTTATCCTCCTCACTGTGTCAGCAGGTACATGTGTGTGTGTGTGTGAGTTTTAGCGTGCGAATGTGTGTGTGTTTGTGTGTGTGTTCACTAAATAACTTCCTCAAAGGTCACACTCCTCTGTGTGTGCCTGTGTGTGTGTGTGTGTGTGTCGGCCGGCCGCTGACGTTTGGTTCAAAGTTTGATTGGATGATTTGATTTGATGGCGGCGCTGATCTCCACTTCAGCGCCGGGCGACAGGAAGTGATGATCAGAGGATTAACGGTGATGTTAAAGGGTTAAAAACGTCGTTTTAAAGCCCACACAGCCTCATGCAATCGTTGTGTGTGTCTGTGAAGTTCTTTGTGGGAAACGAAAGAATCATGACGGAGCCCTTTAAAATGGATCTACTCTGCAGCATAGTTCTGTATGTAGCGCATAGTGCCGATAAGGGTGGAGACTGGAGGGAGGGGCTAACATGGAAAATGGTTCAAAGGCTAAAGGGTTCAGGATGGAGTGTGTGCACCATGCTATACGTTAGCATGTTAGCAGGAAACAAAGTTTGTTTTATATAATCTCGTCTAAAATGATGGAAAAATAGGAAGAACCGCCTTGTGCCATCTCCAGGAGGAGCCGCTGCACGCACATGCAGATGTGTCCTGAGACTCCGCCCTCTTCAGAGCGGCACACTCCACTTTCTTCTTCTGTGGTGGCAAGCTGAAAATAAGCATTTGAAAAAGGAAAGTGCTCGAACAGAAGTGAGAAGACGAATACGTAGCAACGATAAAAGGCTCTGCTGTGTCTGTCGCTCGGCTGCGGGCTCCATGTCCGTCTCAGTACGTAACAATAATAATTTAATATACCGTAGTTATCAATAAGTCTTATAGATCATACCTGTATAAGCTTAAATAAAGAAGTGAATGAAAAGAATGGCTACTCCAATATTGAGTAAAATGACCATAACCACCAGAATAGAGCTGGAGCCCTGAAAGACAAGAGAAGAAGAAGAGGAACAGGAAGTTAGTACAGGAAGTATGAAATCTGTGTAGTTTTAATGTCAGATCAGAGAGAACTACAGATCCGTACAGGAAGTGTAACCCTCAACGTGCAATTTATCAGAATTCAAAAAACAGAAACTATCTCGCCAAGGACTTCTACTTGTGCTGATGTGGTAGCAAACATCAATAAAGTTTTATTTTACAAGAATCATATCGAAGTTAACGATTCTGGAATCGAGACGACCCTACTCTTCATCACGGCGAGGAGTGACATCATCACACGATGCCTCTGTCTCTTTAAATGAAGCTTGAAATGATTTTAACCAATCGAACAGGTAACAGGTGAAGAGCGTGTGGTGACTCACTGAGTTTGATTTGAGGGGGAGATTTTCCCCGTCCTGCTCCAGAGTGATGGGCGGAGACTTGAGGGGGGGTGAGAGGGTCAGGTCCCTGTGCAGAGGCCACTCCTCTAGCTCCGCCCCCACATTCAGGTTGTCCAGCATCTGTACAGAGTCCATGGACCCCTCCCTGACCGGCCGCAGGCCTCGGGTCCGCAGCCGGTTGTTCTTAGGGGGCGGGGACTCGTGGCCCCTCCCCCGAGTCGTCTGCGAGTCCGCACTCTGAAGCCTCATGTCGACCGTGTAGTCGTTCATCCGCTCATCGTCCTGCTCCGTGAGGCGGGAGTGGGTGGGGCTCCACCTCAAGGTGCTCTCGGCGGTCCAGCCCCCGGGGAGGCCGTCCAGCCGGGGGCCGGGTCCAGCGTGCTCGCTCAGCTTGTGGTTGGGGGCGTTGTGCTGCTTCGGGTGGTGGTTGGAGTAGACATGCTCTCGGGGTTTGTAACTCGAGGAGACGAGCTCCTTTGCGCTGTGATTGGACGAGATATAATCATGGGACTTGTGATTGGAGGAAGCATGCTCAGAAGTCTTGTGATTGGACGTTGTGTGGTCCGGGGCCTTGTGATTCGATAAAATATGAACCTGCGGCTTGTAGTTGGACGAGGCGTGCTCGCAGGCCTTGTGATTGGAGGAGGAATGATCCCATGTTTTGTGATTGGACGACGAGTACTCCCTTGACTTGTGATTAGACGAGGCGTGCTTGGAGGGCTTTTGGTTGGACAGGGAGTGTTCCCATGATCTGTACGAGGACTTGTGATTGGACGAGGGTTTGTCCCGAGGTTTGTGGTTGGACAGCGGCGCCTGCTCATGCCCGTTGATCTGACTCTCGTGCTCCTCTAGCAAGGAGGGCGTGGTGGAGCGGCTGCTGCCCCCTCGGTCCGGGTACACGTCATCGCTCCAGTTGTTGGCCCCGCCCCTAGGCATGTCCACACCCCTCCCCTCCACCAGCACTTGGATCTCTGCCCCACCTTGATCATCCACGGCGCTCTGGCGCATAAAGCAGGCGTTTCGGGGGCGGTGGGCGTGTTTTTGAGGGGTGTGGGGGGGTGAGGTGGGCACGCTCAGCACGGGGCTGAGGTCAGGTGATATGACAGGGGGTGTGGTGTCCGGCGTGCACAGCTCCGGACTGTCTGTTCCCGTGGAGATCACCTCATGGTCTTTGTCCTTGGCGTCCTGGTGTTTGGGCCTCTGACACTCCAGACCTGTGAACACACACGGAAAGATCTGGAAGTGAGCCATCACCCTGCAGCGTGTGTGTGTGTCTGTGTGTGTGTGTGTCTGTCTGTGTGTGTGTGTGTCTGTGTGTGTGTGTCTGTCTGTGTGTGTGTGTGTCTGTCTGTGTGTGTGTCTGTCTGTGTGTGTGTGTGTGTCTGTGTGTGTGTCTGTCTGTGTGTGTGTGTGTGTGTCTGTGTGTGTGTGTGTCTGTCTGTGTCTGTGTCTGTCTGTGTGTGTGTGTGTCTGTGTGTGTGTGTGTCTGTGTGTGTGTGTGTGTCTGTCTGTGTGTGTGTGTCTGTGTGTGTGTGTGTCTGTCTGTGTGTGTGTCTGTCTGTGTGTGTGTGTGTGTGTGTACGTGTGTCTCTGTGTGTGTGTACGTGTGTCTGTGTGTGTGTGTGTCTGTGTGTGTGTGTGTCTGTCTGTGTGTGTGTCTGTCTGTGTGTGTGTGTGTGTGTCTGTGTGTGTCTGTCTGTGTGTGTGTCTGTCTGTGTGTGTGTGTGTGTGTACGTGTGTCTGTGTGTGTGTGTGTGTGTCTGTGTGTGTGTGTGTGTCTATCTGTGTGTGTGTGTGTGTGTGTGTGTGTCTGTGTGTGTGTGTGTCTGTCTGTCTCTCTGTCTGTGTGTGTCTGTGTGTGTGTCTGTCTGTCTGTGTGTATTTGTGTGTGTGTGTGTGTCTGTCTGTGTGTATGTGTGTGTGTGTGTGTGTGTGTGTGTGTGTGTGTGTGTGTGTGTCTGTGTGTGTGTGTGTGTGTGTGTGTGTGTGTGTGTGTGTCTGTCTGTCTGTCTGTCTGTGTGTGTGTGTGTGTGTGTCTGTCTGTCTGTCTGTGTGTGTGTGTGTGTGTGTGTGTGTGTGTCTGTGTCTGTGTGTGTGTGTGTGTCTGTGTGTCTGTCTGTGTATTTGTGTGTGTGTGTGTGTGTGTGTGTCTGTCTGTGTGTATTTGTGTGTGTGTGTCTGTCTGTGTGTATTTGTGTGTGTGTCTGTGTGTCTGTCTGCGTGTATTTGTGTGTGTGTCTGTCTGTGTGTCTGTGTGTCTGTCTGTGTGTATTTGTGTGTGTGTCTGTGTGTCTGTCTGCGTGTATTTGTGTGTGTGTGTGTCTGTCTGTGTGTATTTGTGTGTGTGTCTGTGTGTCTGTCTGCGTGTATTTGTGTGTGTGTGTCTGTCTGTGTGTATTTGTGTGTGTGTGTCTGTCTGTGTGTATTTGTGTGTGTGTCTGTGTGTCTGTCTGCGTGTATTTGTGTGTGTGTGTCTGTGTGTATTTGTGTGTGTGTGTCTGTCTGTGTGTATTTGTGTGTGTGTGTCTGTGTGTCTGTCTGTGTGTATTTGTGTGTGTGTGTCTGTGTGTCTGTCTGTGTGTATTTGTGTGTGTGTGTCTGTGTGTCTGTCTGTGTGTATTTGTGTGTGTGTGTGTGTCTGTCTGTGTATTTGTGTGTGTGTGTGTGTCTGTCTGTGTATTTGTGTGTGCTATTTATATTTGTTAATTTCACAGATAAAATTGGTGTTACGTTGCACTCTTGTTATTCTGATCAATAAAGGCTCTAAACTGTAAAAACAAAATATAGATAGATCTAATATCTATCTATATCGGCCGATATGTTGAATATCTTTCTTTTGTTTCTCTAAAATCAGTACCAGTTATAAAAGCCTGTTTTTACAGCAGAGATTAACATGTTTACAGCCCGTAGGTCTGATTAGTTATTGTCATCACGAGCACACACTGTACACGAGGGGTGAACTTTTTAACGGTTTGTCAGGAGGTTTAAAACCCGCCTCAGCTCCAGCTCTCAGCCTGTCGTTAGGTTGACTGAAAGTTAGACTGAGACAGCATTTCCAGCATGGAGACCACCATCGATGGGACTCCAGCGCCCCCTGCAGGAACAGACGGGGGACGTCACTCAGGCTTCGTCCAGTAATATTTAAAGTCTGTGGTTGAGCCCTCAGATGTAGTTTATCAAACACTTGTGGAAAAGATTTATAACGAAGACGAAATGGTCACTCGGCTGGAAAGTAACTGAGCATGTGCGTGCATCACTGCTCAACACTCTGCAGAGTGATGATGCTTGTTGTAATCCATATAGCGCCCTCTGCTGGTGACAGAGAACTGCTAGTGTAATACAATGAAACTCACATGGTATACACAATATTTGACTTATGAATAAATCTCGTTATATCAGTGCATATCTGCATTATAATGAGCCGATAATGCTAGTCATGTGATATGATAATATCGGCAGATATTATCGGCTGGCCCACTTATCGGTCAGGCTCTACTTTTGGTTCCGTTTCAATACTTTTTTTGGTACTTAGTTTGATACTTTATCACCATCGGACCGTGTCATCCCCACAACCACCGGCCTGCTCCGCCCTCCACCTCAGCGGAGAGGAAGTGTGGACAACAGGAACACGAGGAATACAAAGGAGAAATCCTTCCTGCATCTTATCCCATGCTCTTTTGTGAAGCGTCTCGAGATAACACTTGTTATGAGCTTGCGCTTTACAAATAAAGATTGACTGACACTAAAGAGTATTTGTTAATTTTTCGAATCATTGAGGCTTTTGTCTGAAATCACTCCCTACCTTCTATAAAGTGAAACCATTCTGTAGAAATGTCTGAATTCTGAGTGAGCCTCATCATACCCTATATACCGGTATTCCACTCATTATATCCCACAATGCATTGTGAAAAGTATTGTTCAACCGATGGTCACTACCGATAAATATATCCAAGAATTTACGAGCAGAGAGTGGCGTTTGTCTGGACTGTTTTCAGACGGACGAGAATAGTGACCAGCGTAGATTCTGCTCCTGAATGCTCTGGATTTGTTTGGACCAGAGAAGGTAGGCGGTTTTAAGACACCCCCCACACGGCCGTTTTGGACGCCCCTCAGTTTGTCAGATATGAGAGCAGTTATCAGGTCAACAGGTGTTGCAGCGATGGAAGCGGGCAAGAGAAGTGGTTCAGATAGAAGTGATTGTACCCGACCTAAAAAGCCTCTGCATGTTTCTAATAAGCTCCACGAGCAGAAACGTGCTCAAACTAGGATCAATGTTGGAGATGCTTTTGAAAAATGGAGAGAGGTTAGAACACAGAAAGGTTTACAGACCCATGCAGAGCTGGATAAACACTGAAGCTTCAGTGTCCACCACATGGCGACCTGAGTGAGCATCGACTCAAGAGAGGAGGGGGGGGGGGGGGACATCTCTCTATGATGTTTAGAATTTGGTCTGCAGTACCCATTTTAAACACTAGGTGTCAGAGTTACATATTGCTCCTTTAATGTTAACGCATGTTAAGACTTTATATCCACTAAAAGTAAAATGTTTCGAGTTGTCATGTACGGAAAAGAGGAGTGTGTGAATGTGTGTGTCAGCCTCTCACCGTTCCCGTAGATATGGAAAGAGGGAGAGAGCTCTTTGGCGGCAATCCGGGCGAGTCGACACTCCTCAGTCGCTTTCCCAGCGACTCCTTCAGCCGCCTCCGCCTTCCCCCGGGCGTGGCTCATCCTGCAGGACGGACACAGAGCGTTATTCTCCTCCCTGAATCTGTGTTTACATCAAACCTGCTGTCTGGTTCGCCTTCGTTTAGACACACCTGCATTTCATTAAATTATTTAATTTATGCCGAGAGAGCTTCACTTTGACCTTCTTATTCAAACTGCTTTAATAAAGCCATTTGAACGTCCTTCCTGGTGAAGTAAAGGTTTTTATTTCATCTTGTTCTCACTGATCGGTTATTCTCTCTCACACTGCTCAGTTATCATGTCATCATGTTTTGTCCTGTGTTGTGGTTTGTATGGTCACACATTCTGTAAAATCCACTTCTCCATGTTTCTCTAACTCTAATATGTGTCTCTAGTCCGTCTACAAACCCCCCAATGATGAGAAAAGTCCATCCTCTCCATCTTCTGTCTGCTCCACTTTTCAGAAAATGTGTGCTCAAACAGGCCGTTTGGAGATGTTCCCTTCGTGACATCACAAAGGGCAGTAGCCCCTCCCCCAGATGGGTGACACTCCCACAGCTAGGTGTTTGTTCTGCCCTTTGAGTCTGCCTTCTCACAGTAAACAATAGGACATGGAGTGAGAAAGCCTGAGACACCCAAAGCCCTTCCAGAGAGGGGGCGTGGTCAGACACAGCTCATTTACATATTTAAAGGTACAGACACAGAAACAGCCTGTTCTGAGCAGGGCTGAAATAGAGGGGTTTATAGACATGATCAAAAACAGGATCAGAGTGGATTTAGAACAAGAAACTTCACACACATGTTTTGAGGAGCTCTGAGACTTATTTACACTGAAGAAGAGGAGGAGAATATGTGACCTTTAAAGGTGTACCTACAGGTACAAACACAGTTCATTTACCTAACCCTCCACCAGGAGTCGATGATTCTGGGTTCAGTTGTTTTATCTGTTTCTCTACATTATCATATTTATGAACATCTTGAGACTCGGTGGAAAGAAGGAGCACGATGAACTGATTAATGTTCGCTCGCTCTGCATGACCTGAACATTTGGTGTTTCTACTCATCTAGGTCTTTTATTAGAAATCTTTCCAGTTGAGCTTCATGTAGAATTTAAAGGTTCAACTTTCAGATGTTGAAGTGAAACACAATCATGTGTTTAAAGATTTTATGGACTCTTGATCACTGATCGTGATCGTGATGAAACGGATCAGCTCCTGATCAAAAAGCTGCACCAAAAGTACTGGGAACTTTTAGTCACAGCAGCGACTTTTTACACCATTAAAATGTTCCCTTTATGAGTGAATCCTCTGAATACTGCAAGTAATCAACCAATCAGAAATGTTCACTCTTGAAGCCCCACCCATAAAGTATTCTTATTAAGTCCCACCCCTCAATCAGGACTAACAAAGTGTAAACCCTGGTCCCTGTGGTGGAAACACAAACAGTTCCTCCTGTAGGCGGAGCATCTCTCACCGTGACATGGCGATCTCTGCTTTCTGCTTGGCGATGTCTGAGGCCTTCTCCGCCGCCTCCACGGCTCGGTCCACCTTCTCTCGGATCTTGCTGGCCCTCAGAGGGATCAAGTTCTTACGTTTTCCGCTCACCAGGACATTCTGTTTATATTTTCCTTCCTCTTTGGTGCCGTCAGGGAACGTGGTGCAGCCGTATCCGTGCCGCTTGTTTCCCGCCCACTCCCCTTCGTAATGCAGGCCATCCGAGCGCCGGCTCACGCCCCAGCCCGCCCTTTGGTCGCTCCGCCACTCGCCTGCGTACATCTCTGTGACCGTGGCGTCCACAGGGGCCCCCTGCTCGCTCTCACTGGCATTGGAGTGAATGTCGGATGCCGCCGAGCTGACGGTGCTCATGCCAGCCTCGCTGCAGAACGAGCTCTGTTTACTCAGCTGGCTGGCCAGCGAGCTTTTGGACTCGGAGCGCCGCAGCTTCAGGCCGCTCAGGATGGACTGTCTGAAACGACCTTTCCTCTTCCTCTGGCGTTCCGCCTCACTGGGAGCCGTCAGAGCAAACCCGCCCCGTCCCACCGGGCTCCCGGCCAGCCCTGCCACCACCCCATCTGTGGGCGTGGGGGCGGAGCCGTCCTCGAGCACGGCGGGGGGGCCGTGGCTGTGCTCAGAGCGGAGTGAGTTTATGGATGTCCGCAGAGGGAAAAGGATGACGGCCGCCATGCCGTACGGGACACTTTGCCGAACGCCGTAACCATGACGCATCCCGGCCAGCCATTGGCCCTGAAACGTTCCTGAGACACAGAGAGAGAGAGAGAGAGACAGTCAGGACGGACGATCAAAGCCAGACTCAGACCCTACAGAACTTATTTCCTCAGGGTCCCCAGAGGAGGACTCCCTCTGAATGTCCCTCTAGCGCCACCATCAGGTTCATAAATGTAATGACTCAGTGCCTCGATCTGTTTGTGTGACTTTACTGTGAGGTATCAAAACAAACAAACAAACAAACAAACAAACAAACAGATGGCGGCAGAGGAAGACCAACAGCTCCTGAGTCCTCTTCGGTTAACTCTTTGTCTTTGTGAATGTTGTAGTGTCGTAATACTCGAGATCGGTCTAAACACTTTTTACGGTCACGGAATCGAAAGCTTTTTTACTCGGTCTTGTCTCCGTCTCGGACTGAGCGGACCCCGGATTTAAAATCAAGACCGGCCAAGTCCACCACTGATCGACTATTTCTCCACGTCATCACTGAGATTAGAAGGAAAACGCCTCTTTTTAAAAGAACAAATAACTTAAATTCATTTGTAGTTAGATTTTTATCCCCCGGTTACGTGTTACGCTCTAAGTGAGGGACACGCCCCCTAAACACAAGATGATGATTTTACAGTTATATATTTGGTCTTGGTCTTGACTCGGTCTCCTCCACCCCTCCTCCATCCTTTTTTTTAGCTTCTCCTTCAAACTCCCTCCTTCATTTCCTCTCATCAATTCTTTCATCCTCCCTCCTTCTTTCCTCCATTCCCTCCCCCATCCTCCGCCAACACCCATTCTTCAACCCTCCCTCGATTGACTCTTCCATCCTCCAATCCCCTCCTCCATCCTTCTTTTAACTTCTCCTCCATCCCCTTCCTTCCTTACCTCCATGCTCTCATCCCCATTTTTACTCCTCCCTCCTCCTTTCCCTCTCATCCCCTTCCATCCTCCCTCCAACCAATCCTTCTTCCTTCCTTTCCTCCATCCTCTCATCCCCTCCTCCATCCTCCCTCTTTCCTTCCCAGCAGAGATGGAAGAGAGAAGTTTCGTAATCAAACTCCACCTCAGCAGCATCGGCGTCAGATCATCCCGATCCTCTTGACTCAGAGAGAAAATCGATGAATCAGACGGGGGACTGAGACCCGAGTCTGACCGTCGTTTCATCGATTAATCAAGCACGTCTCTCAAATGTCAGAAATCAGTAAAAAAAAAGCTCTGTCAGAGTTTTCTGACATGAACAAACCCAAATGTTTTCTGGGATCAAATTCTCACAAAAACTACAAATGTTTCATGTTTCATCGTAAACCCGTCATCGCACAGAAATGTATCTGAACTGAGTGCTGGCTTCACACTGAAACAGGAAGTCATGGAGACGATTTGTGGACAACTTCAAGAGAGAGAGCGAGCTGAGAATATTCAAAGTGCCCAACGATCCGTCTTGAGTGGATCTGCGCCATCAGTCTGATATTTAAATTCCGCCAATATCGGACTGAAATCAGTCTCAACGTGTCAAAATAAAGGTATCGTTGTTTGCTGTGTAAAGAGTCCATCAGTTTTAACTCATTAATTCACACGCCGCTAACAAAGCAGTGGGAGCAACTTGGGGTTAAGTTTCTTGAACAGGGACACATCGGACACGTGGCTGCAGGAGCTGGGGATCGAACCCCTGACCTTCTGGTTGTGAGATGAGCGACTCTACCACTGAACCACAGCCGCTCTGATGGCTGATGTTTTTTTTTTTGGTCTCTCACTAAACCTAACAAGTTTTCACTCAGACAGGCGAGCAACATGTAACTCTGACCCCTAGTGTTTTAAATGGGTACTGCAGTCCAGATTCTAAACACTGTAGAGAGCTGTCCCGCCCCCTCCTCTCTAGAGTTGATGCTCACTCAGGTCACCATGTGGTGGACACTGAAGCTTCAGTGTTTATCCAGCTCTGCATCGGTCTGTAAACCTTTCTGTGTTCTAACCTCTCTCCATTTTTCAAAAGCATCTCCAATATTGATCCTAGTTTGAGCACGTTTCTGCTCGTGGAGCTTATTAGAAACATGCAGAGGCTTTTTAGGTCGGGTACAATCACTTCTATCTGAACCACTTCTCTTGACCGCTTTCATCGCTGCAACTAAAACTAAATCTGAGCAGCAATTATAACTCAGGAAGCTCATGTGTAACTTACACAGCCTGTAAATATTGTGGAACAACCCTAACCCTATCATCACAGAAAAGACAGACACACCGGAGCCACGTAGGACGCACGACGTCAGCTTCTGATTGGCCGACTCCGGCAACTCTCAGTACCTCGTTGTGTGAGGTACTGAGAGTTGCCGGAGTCGGCCAATCTGTGAATCCACGGTGAACTGAGCTCTCGTTCTAATGTTTGAGTTTCTAATTAACTCGTTCAGTTCACAAAAGATATGACCGCGGTCACGCACAGCACATACATCCATCCATTTTCTTCCCCTTATCCGAGGTCGGGTCGCGGTAGCAGCAAGCCGCCCCGATTCCCTCTCCCCAGCAACATTTTACAGCTCCTTCTGGAGGACTCTGAGGCGTTCCCAGGCCAGATGGGATCTACAATCCCTCTAGCGAAACTCTTGGTTACCCCGGGTCTCCTCCCAGTTGGTAAACCTCCAGAAAGGAGGATCCAGGAGGATCCTGATCAGATGTCTGAACCACCTCCACTGGCTCCTCGATGTGAAGGAGTAGCGGCTCTACTCCGACGACCCCCCAAATGTCTAAGCTCCTCCCCCTCTCTCTAAAGCGAGCCCAGACACCCTCCAGAGGAAACTCATTTCGGCTGCTTGTAGACGCCATCTTGTTCTTTCGGTCACTACACTACTACGCACAGCACAACGCTCTGAGAATAGGGCCGGGTGGAGGGACGGGTTTGCTGCGTTTTAAGTGAGGGGGTCCAAATGACCACCCGGGTCGTTGGGTCCGACGCTCATGCTTCTAACAGAGAATATTTTAACATCTGTTACTTTGATTGAAGCTCTTCTTCCACAAGTTCTACTGTGGTGTAATAACGTTTATACTTTGACAAACTTCTGCTAAACTATAAGAAGACTAAGAATCTAAAAAGTGTCATTCTGCATAAATAGAACTTTTAACTGAGGATGTTTAGAAGCCGGACTTCGACTTGATCAACGTATATTAACTCTCTTTATGTTCAGAGGGTTAGGGTCTGTCACACATCAGGCTGCTTGGTAAAGGGTTAATGAGACAAACATGTGCTATCCTCGATTTAAAGTGACGCTGCAGTGTTTGAATTCAGTTTACGTAATTTGAGTGAAACACAAAATCAGATTAGGATTAATGTGTAGTATTGAGTTCAGACGCTGACCCAATTCCTGACTACATGCTAACTGTGTGTCGCCGTGTATGTTGTGTGTTCGATAAAGCACGGCCCCTTTATCCCACAGAGGGACACATCATGACAAATGACAAAAAGCTCTGTTTGTGTCCGATGAAGTGGAGACCAGGATGAATGCAGAGTTTCATTTCAGCACCGTGGACAGCTCTAGACTGTCACGCCGACTTATCTTCAGTAAAATGTTTAATCTGATATAAAAATAAAGATTTTAAATGTTCTTCCTGCCTCAAGTTACTGACGGTTATGTATTTCCTGTCTGGGCCTCTCATTATAAGATATCAACCATCGACCTCCGGTGTTAAAAAATGAAGCTGACGCCGAAGTGTAAAATCCTGCAGCTCCTCGAGTGTCCACTAGAGGCTGGCTGCAGAAGCACAGGAAGTCACATACACATTCATTCTAAAAAGTCTGTTTTTACAGCAGAGATTAACATGTTTACAGCCTGGTTCAAAAAAACAAATAGGTCTGATTAGCTCATGTCTCGACTAAGACCAAGACATACCCCGAGACCAGAGTGCTCTGAAATCGAGACAAGACCAAGACATTTAGGGATCGAGACTGAGACAAGACCAAGACCAAGACCAAGACCAAGACCAAGACCAAGACCAAGACAGGAAGAGAACGAGACAAGACCAAGACCAAGACCAAGACATACCCCAAGACCAGAGTGCTCAGAAACCGAGACAAGACCAGGCCATTTAGGGATCGAGATCGAGACAAGACCAAGACCAAGACAGGAAGAGAACGAGACAAGACCAGGCCATTTAGGGATCGAGACCGAGACAAGATCAAGGCAGGGCGAGACCTTTGAGACATTATGGGCAGGGGGCGTGTCACTCACTTAGATCGTAACAACGGGAAGGTTGTGGTCGTAACTGGGGGATAAAAATCAAACTACAAATTGAGAGTGAGGTCAAAATGCTTTGGATTCTGAGACCGAGACCTTCAGACCGATTTTGAGCACTACGACACTAGAACCAAACTCCGCCCGCAAAATGATGTCTTCGGTCTAATGGACGTCTTTCTGTGATTTTATTCTTTTTGGGCGTTTGTGTTTGTGAGCCTTTTTGAAACTCAGGCTCGTCTCAGTCCGTGTGGACCGGGAGCTGTCCGTGGTGCTGAAACAAGGCCGGGATAGTCTGCGCTCAGCAGCCCGTCTGTATGTGCACGAGGCCGCTTGTGGCCTCGAAGATGTTCTCATTATCAGGCTATTATCATTTTTAATAAGCTCTTCATTTGTTGACAGGCCTGCCGGTGTGTGTGTGTGTGTGTGTGTGTGTGTGTGTGTGTGTGTGTGTGTGTGTGAGAACATCAGCACAGTTACTGGGTTGTGGAAAATGTGTCAGCTCGTGCGTGCTATATTCATCTGTCGGCGGTCCTCCACGTGAGCGGAAGAGGAGCGGCACAGTCCCGTGACGCAGTGGTTTTTAACGTTTCTCCATCTTTGTTTCTGATGTTTCAGGCTCGTGCTCAGATGGCAGGTGTGACGTTTGGAGCCATTTATGCTCGCTCTGGGAGCCGTCTCCACGGTCACTGCAGCACCGGATGACACACACACACAACCACTCACACACGCACATGCACTCACACACACACACACACACACACACACACACACACACACACTGTTTTCACTCTGCATCACTTATTGACCCCCTTTATCATCCGGGTCCCTCATGGGGCAGGGAGGGGCGGGTCCCGACAGCGTCGTTTCTCAAACGGCCTAGATTATAAACCATAAAAAATACAGACTGACAGAGGCAGAGAGCCAATCAGAGAGCAGCTGGTCTCTAGTGACATGCTGACCTGCTGTCTCCTCGTTGCCATGGTGACAGAGGGTGTGATGCAGAGGGGAGTGCGCGGGGTGAAGGTGTGTTTTTATAAACAGTGTTGAGATTTCAACATGGTTTAATTTCTATTATTAGCCTTCTGTCCTCTTTTATTCTGTCCGCCATGTTTGTTCTCCTCAGCTCACAGTGAGGCTGGACACAAGTACACACACAACCAATGTGTGTGCTCACATGTGTGTATGTAACTGTGTGTAACTGTGTGCGTGTGTTGTGTGTGTTGTGTGTGTGTGAGGACAGGGACGCATCATGTAGCATCGTGTCTCTTGGCAGTCAACTTGTCTCTTTACAGTCGTCTTGTCTCTTTGCAGTCAACTTGTCTCTTTACAGTCGTCTTGTCTCTTTGCAGTCGTCTTGTCTCTTTGCAGTCATCTTGTCCCTTTGCACTCAACTTGTCTCTTTGCAGTCGTTTGACTCTTTGCAGTCAACTTGTCTCTTTGCAGTTGTCTCGTGTCTCTTTGAAGTCAACTTGTCTCTTTGCAGTCAACTTGTCGCTTTACAGTCAACTTGTCTCTTTGCAGTCGTCTGGTGTCTCTTGGCAGTCGTCTT
This sequence comes from Labrus mixtus, assembly GCF_963584025.1. Classification (NCBI taxonomy): domain Eukaryota; kingdom Metazoa; phylum Chordata; class Actinopteri; order Labriformes; family Labridae; genus Labrus; species Labrus mixtus. Next base: position 5,596,588 of record NC_083612.1, on the reverse strand, counting down.
GTCCCTTTGCAGTCAACTTGTCTCTTTGCAGTCGTTTGACTCTTTGCAGTCAACTTGTCTCTTTGCAGTCGTCTTGTGTCTCTTTGCAGTCAACTTGTCTCTTTACAGTCGTCTTGTCTCTTTGCAGTCAATTTGTCTCTTTACAGTCGTCTTGTCTCTTTGCAGTCGTCTTGTCTCTTTGCAGTCGTCTTGTCTCTTTGCACTCGTCTTGTCTCTTTGCAGACGTCTTGTCTCTTTGCAGTCGTCTTGTCTCTTTGCAGTTGTCTCGTGTCTCTTTGTAGTCAACTTGTCTCTTTGCAGTCAACTTGTCTCTTTACAGTCAACTTGTCTCTTTGCAGTCGTCTTGTGTCTTTGCAGTCAACTTGTCTCTTTGCAGTCGTCTTGTCTCTTTGCAGTCGTCTCGTGTCTCTTTGCAGTCGTCTTGTCCCTTTGCAGTCAACTTGTGTCTTTGCAGTCGTTTGACTCTTTGCAGTCAACTTGTCTCTTTGCAGTCAACTTGTCTCTTTACAGTCAACTTGTCTCTTTGCAGTCAACTTGTCTGTTTGCAGTCGTCTCGTGTCTCTTTGTAGTCGACTTGTCTCTTTGCAGTCGTCTTGTGTCTTTGCAGTCAACTTGTCTGTTTGCAGTCGTCTCGTGTCTCTTTGTAGTCAACTTGTCTCTTTGCAGTCAACTTGTCTCTTTACAGTCAACTTGTCTCTTTGCAGTCATCTTGTGTCTTTGCAGTCAACTTGTCTGTTTGCAGTCGTCTCGTGTCTCTTTGTAGTCGACTTGTCTCTTTGCCATCGTCTTGTCTTTTTGCAGTCTTCTCGTGTCTCTTTGTAGTCGTCTTGTCTCTTTGAAGTCGTCTTGTCTCTGTGTTGTATGTGTGTGAAGACAGGGACGAATCATGTAACCACAGGGCAGTCGTCTTGTCTCTTTGCAGTCGTCTCGTGTCTCTTTGCAGTCGTCTTGTCCCTTTGCAGTCAACTTGTCTCTTTGCAGTCGTCTCGTGTTTCTTTGCAGTCGTCTCGTGTCTCTTTGCAGTCGTCTTGTCCCTTTGCAGTCAACTTGTCTCTGCAGTCGTCTCGTGTTTCTTTGCAGTCGTCTCGTGTCTCTTTGCAGTCGTCTTGTCCCTTTGCAGTCAACTTGTCTCTGCAGTCGTTTGACTCTTTGCAGTCATCTTTTCTCTGCAGTCGTCTCGTGTCTCTTTGCAGTCGTCTTGTCTCTTTGCAGTCAACTTGTCTCTTTGCAGTCAACTTGTCTCTTTACAGTCTACTTGTCTCTTTACAGTCGTCTCGTGTCTCTTTGCAGTCGGCCTTGTCTCTTTGCAGTCGTCTTGTCCCTTTGCAGTCATCTTGTCTCTTTGCAGTCTTCTTGTCTCTTTGCAGTCGTCTCGTGTTTCTTTGTAGTCGTCTTGTCTCTTTGCAGTCGTCTTGTCTCTTTGCAGTCTTCTCGTGTCTCTTTGCAGTCATCTTGTCTCTGTGTTGTATGTGTGTGAGGACAGGGACGAATCATGTAACCACAGGGCAGTCGTCTTGTCTCTTTGCAGTCGTCTCGTGTCTCTTTGCAGTCGTCTTGTCCCTTTGCAGTCAACTTGTCTCTTTGCAATCGTCTTGTCTATTTACAGTCAACTTGTCTCTTTGCAGTCGTCTTGTCCCTTTGCAGTCGTCTTGTCTCTTTGCAGTCTTAACGTGTCTCTACACTCGTCTTGTCTCTTTGCCATTGTCTTGTCTCTTTGCAGTCTTCTCGTGTCTCTTTGCAGTCGTCTTGTCTCTTTGCAGTCAACTTGTCTCTTTACAGTGTACTTGTCTCTTTACAGTCGTCTCGTGTCTCTTTGCAGTCGTCTTGTCTCTTTGCAGTCGTCTTGTCTCTTTGCAGTCAACTTGTCTCTTTGCAGTCTACTTGTCTCTTTGCAGTCGTCTTGTCTCTTTGCAGTCAACTTGTCTCTTTGCAGTCAACTTGTCTCTTTGCAGTCGTCTCGTGTCTCTTTGCAGTCGTCTTGTCTCTTTGCAGTCAACTTGTCGCTTTGCAGTCACCTTGTCTCTTTGCAGTCGTCTCGTGTCTCTTTGCAGTCAACTTGTCTCTTTGCAGTCAACTTGTCTCTTTGCAGTCAACTTGTGTCTTTGCAGTCGTCTCGTGTCTCTTTGCAGTCATCTTGTCTATTTGCAGTCAACTTGTCTCTTTGCAGTCAACTTGTCTCTTTGCTGTCGTCTTATCTCTTTGTAGTCAACTTGTCTCTTTGCAGTCACCTTGTCTCTTTGCAGTCAACTTGTGTCTTTGCAGTCGTCTCGTGTCTCTTTGCAGTCATCTTGTCTCTTTGCAGTCAACTTGTCTCTTTGCAGTCAACTTGTCTCTTTGCTGTCGTCTTATCTCTTTGTAGTCAACTTGTCTCTTTGCAGTCAACTTGTCTCTTTGCAGTCGTCTCGTGTCTCTTTGCAGTCGACTCGTGTCTCTTTACAATCGTCTCGTGTCTCTTTGTAGTCGACTTGTCTCTTTGCAGTTGTCTTGTCTCTTTGCAGTCGACTCGTGTCTCTTTGCATTCGTCTTGTCTCTTTACAGTTGTCTTTTCTGTCTTTGTTGTTGTTTAGTGTCACTCGTGGTGTCGTTCTGCAGGTGGAGCTGCACTCACAGGTGTTTCTGTTGGACAAACTTTCGTTTTTCGCTCGTGTCTGAGATCAACATGAACTTTATGACTCTTGTAAACTTTCTGCTGCAGCAGACATACACCCTGAATCCTGACTGCCCCTCCCTATATTGAATAATAAATACATCAACTCACTTTCCTACAAATTGGAACCCAGCAGCCCCTGAAGCAGGGGCCTGATCAGTCGTCCCTGCATGCCTGTGGATGTGACCTACATGTTGTTTGTGAACCCTAAAGTGAAGCGGTGTTACACTAGACGTTTGCAGCAGGTGGAGTACGCCTCAAACTCAGTTTGTGGAGCAGAAAAGGAGACATATTCTATACCTGTGGAAGGTTTAGGTTTTCAGCCTCAGCCCTCTTACCTCCATCAGAGTAGGTTTCGGTGCCGTATCCGTCCTGCAGCCCGTTGCTCCACGTCCCCTCGTATCGGGCCCCGCTGGCCGTGCTCTCCAGCTGCCCATAACGACCTTTGAAGCCCTGTGTCCACTCCCCCCTGTACTCCCAGCGGCCCTTGTTCTCCACCCCAATGCCGTGCCTCTTGCCCTGCGCCCAGGTGCCCTGGTAGCTGTTCCCGCTGGGCCATGTGTACACACCCAGGACCTCGAACCCGTGGCTCCAAGCTCCGGCATACTCGCCCTGACCCTGGGGCCCCGTGCAGACCCCTCGGCCATGGGCCTTGCCCTGCTCCCACCCCCCGCAGTACGACCCCCCGTCATCAAAGTCAAACCTGCCTCCAGTGGACATGCATGAAACAGGTTTAGGCAAATCCTTAGAACGTCAGAAAAGAGAGAACAGGCCGGTTCAGTCAGAAGGAGCAGAGGGAGGAGGCCTCGTCTGATCCGTTAGCATGGAGCTGCAGGCCTCGCCTCCTCCTCTCCGCCCAGTTTAGGATGTAGAACAGCAGCTCCTCGTCTTGGAATCAGCCGGATGTTTCTGGAACAGCGTCACCTCACGATGGAGAAGCAGTCTCATCCTCAGCAGCGGGTCTGGACTCACGAAGGCGGCTCCTGTGCATGCTGCTTCCCATGGGCATGCAGGCTCAGAGTGTTTCTCCTCCTCCTCCTCCTCCACTTCCTCCTCCACCTTCCTGCCCCACGCAGCCTCGCAGCCGGGCAGCTCGCCGGCCCGTCGCCTTGGCTGTGCAGCAGGGCACTCCAGACAAGCGAGGCCTAGGCTTCTCCAGCAGTCCCGGAGGCCCTCAAAGCAGCGAGCGCGCTCAGACAGACATCACAGCATCCAAACATCCGACTGTGAGAACGTCGCTGCAGCACCGACAGGAGGAGAGGGAGAGACAGGATGATGCTGCGCTCAGATGCTAATAAAAAAAATCTGAGAAGCTGGGGATATTTTTTCTTAGCATGGCCTGGAAACAAGCACCCAAGCTAACGCTCAGACACACACATCCATAACACACACAGCATCAGCCTCGCACACACACCTCGGCAGACATCACGGAGAGGGAATATCTCTCCTCTTATTTCCTCCCCTGCGCTCGGCTGTGATGTAAGATGAAGCTCTCTCCTCCTGAAGATGTGACCAAAAAAAAACAGAAAATAAATTATTCCTCTGCTCTTCTCTCCGTCGTCGTCTCCATGTTTCTGTTTTATCCTCAATCCTCAATCCACACAGTCATCCGTCCTCTCGTGTTTTTCGGCCTTGCTCTCTTTCTATTTCTCTCGCTCTCTCTCTCTCTAAAATCTGCTCATTACAGGACTGTTCCACCCCAGCCAATACCCCTCCCCCACACGCTCTCTCACACACACACACACACACACACACACACACACTCCTCTCAGCTCTTAAAGAGATAGAGACGGAGGATGGTGGAATAGCTGCGTGTACGGATCTGGCTGCTCTCTCCCTGTGGGGATTCAGCCTGCTCCTCCTAATTATCCAGCCTCATTTCACTCCCCCCCCCCCCACCCCTCCTCCTCCTCACAGACTCAAATCTGGTCACTCAGCAATCTGTTTTCCTGATAACCGGAGCTTTGTGAGCTCATTGATCCCGTTCTGCTCTCTCGGAGCTAATTGGTGCTCGTCTTTTCTCCGCTGTCTCGTAGGACTGAAGCCGACTCTGACCTTTTTTTAAACGCGAGCTTCATCACAATCTGACAGTCTGAGCGCTCAGCTGGTAAATATTGGTCCGATCAATAACCTGAGCATGTTGCTATTGGAAATCTTTCTGTCATTGAACGCACCAACTGCTACCGGAAAAAGATGTCAAAGAAGGACCAACAGTGACCCGATGAGATGACCCTGCATTATTAATAAAGTCTGAAACCGACTGACTGTAAACTGCTTCAGACAACTGCTGCTTCTTTATTCTGAAGTACGGGAGCCTGGAGTGGACAAAAAGAGACGCACATGTATATCAAGGCTGCGTGTCACTACATCCAGCAGGAGAAACGCTGTTACAGCCACACTACAATAAGCAACGCTTCGGTTCATTTCAGTACCACGAGTTTACAAACATTAGAGTCTATTTATGGTGTAAACGTGTTTTTATGTTTCTTACAAACAGACACAGAGGCAACGCTCGGTACCGAATGAATAAAGAAATAATCATTTATACTAAATCAACATTTAAATGGGAGAGAGTGGAGATTCTTTGCCTCAAGTGGACACTGCAGGAGTTGCAGATTGTAAGATTTGCGGTTTGCCCCTCAGCTGCGTTGTTTATTTTAAACTATTTGAAATGTTTCATGTAAATTTTCTTACAGCTGAATCTCAGCAGCAGGTTCAGCACCGCGGACAGCTCCACAGGGCTCAGACTGGATCAACAGATCAGGAGGACTGCTCCTCATATTCTCTTGATCGGGTCGTTCACACCTCACAGCGGGAGACTTAAAAATAACAACTTCCGCTATACGACGCTATAATGAGAATATGTGTCTTTTTCTATCAATGCTACGTGTAGTTGAACAGAATCTCAATCTGAACTAAAGAGTGGAGAAGAACATCCTGGAGAACAGGAAACATAATGCAGCAGGTTCATTAGAGCACAGAGATGGTAGAGGTGGCGTGCAGACAGTCTATGGTCGTGCAGCGATCACAGGGAATAAACGTCACACCCCCCCACTCGCTCCAGGTGAATTCTCCTGATTATATCCCTCTGCGTTCTCACATCAGTGAGTTTTCTGCAGGTGTGAAACAGTATTAGTGAGAACAGAAAATCCAATAAATCTCCTGGAGAGGTTTTTTTTTTTTTTTTTTGCCTTATTGAGTCTTTTGAAATAAAACGTTTTCAATTTGTGCTCTTTGCTGATGGACAGACGGGCGATGCTTCTCATCCTGCACTTCCTATGTTGAAATTGTTTCCTGAATAAAAGTCTGAGAGACAATTTTGCTGTTTTAAGTCCCAGAACACATAAAACATACACAGCCATGTCACAGGCTGTGCTAAGCTGATTGTACTGCATCATAATCTGTGAGCGCTCCTCATATATTATTGAGTAGTTTCATATTTTATAAGCTTAACATATGTTTGACATCTGAAATCCTATTATGTACAGAAGCTGAAGACGGCCGCCGTCGGATTAAGAATGAAAAGCATCATGTTTTCTATACGAGGGGAAATGTAACGCCTCTCGCACAGAGACACAAACATCTTTAAACTAACGAGAAAAAAGGATTCAATAGATTTAAATTAAACAAACGTCTGCCAACGTTTCACTTCTTGAACATCGCCAACGTATTCGTGCAGGCGCTGCTGGTCAACCACAGACTATGAATATTATTGGATGAAGCCTGAGTGACATCCCCCCGTCTGTTCCTGCAGGGGGCGCTGGAGTCCCATCGATGGCGGTCTCCATGCTGGAAATGCTGTCTCAGTCTAACTTTCAGTCAACCTAACGACAGGCTGAGAGCTGGAGCTGAGGCGGGTTTTAAACCTCCTGACAAACTGTCAATCAGGTCAGCTACACGCCTTATTGTGAATAACTCTTATCCTTCATCAAATCAAAACTGATGAGTCATCAAAACATTCACCCCCCGTACAGTGTGTGTCGATCGAGACATGAGCTAATCAGACATATTTGTTTTTTTGAACCAGGCTGTAAACATGTTAATCTCTGCTGTAAAAACAGGCTTTTTAGAATGGGTGTGTATGTGACTTCCTGTGCTTCTGCAGCCAGCCTCTAGTGGACACTCGAGGAACTGCAGGATTTTACACTTCAGCATTGGCTTCCAAGCACGCCGCTTGGGCGTGGCATAGAGGCGATCAGCCTGTGGCTCTGCTGAGCTGTTTGATAGCGGCCTTCAACTCGTCTGTATCGTTGGGTCTCGTATCTCTCGTATTCTCTTTTGGGTTCAGATCAGAAGTTTGGGATGCCATGATGTCACCTGCTGGTCCGCTGTGTTTGATCCAGTTCAGAGTCAACGCAGACGTCTACTACGAGAGTTTAGAGCTTCATGCTTCTGTCAACTGACGAGCTTTATGGAGCTGCTGATTTCCTTTTCCAGCAGGATTTGGCACTTGACCCGAGCGCCAAAACTACCAGGAACTTGTTTGCTGATGGTGGTATAACTCTGCTTGATTGGTTGACTCGCCTGACCTGATATTGTCAAGAGGAAGATGAGAGACACAGGAACCAACGATACAGACGAGCTGAAGACGTCGACCTGGGTTTCCATAATCCTCCAGCACCTTCACAGACTGACGCCTCCACGCCACACCGAGCCGGTATTTCATACAATAGGATCCAAACATTGAGTGCATTATTTAACATCCTGTTCAGAGTTAAATAAATTTATTGGATATTCAACATTTTGAGATCCTGAATTTTTCTCATCACTTTTCAAAAAAAAAGAAGCTTCAAATATTTCACCTCGTGTCTAATAAATGTAGGACATAAGGAAGTTTCACTTCTTCAACTAAACTACGGGGACAAAATGAACTATTACACGTTATCCGGATTATATGAGCAGCACCTGGAAATGTATTTTTCATTCAAGGGGACTTTGATGCTAGTTGACTAATGTTAGCGTGCTAACACCATAAAGTACAATAAACATGGTTAAAGAGCCCATATTCTGCCCTTTTTGGGGTTCGTATATTTAATCTATGTACCTATTTTTGTACGTTCACAACAGCTAAAGTTTGAAAAAAGTGTCTGTTTTCATGTACTGCTCCTCCTTACTCCCTCTCCGCTCTGAGTCCGTCAGCTACACTCTGCTGAGCCCACACTGTTAGACCCCACATGGGCCAAGTCTGCTCTGATTGGTCTGCCGATCTGCTCTGTCGTTATTGGTCAGTTGCTCAGCACGCGTCTCGGAATTTTCAACATGAGCTGCAGGGCTTGCCACAACGAGCCAATGGGCTTAGATCAGTGATCTCACACTGACAATGACGCGGCATTGACAAATATTTTATCGAGGGGGGCTAGAACCGAGCGTTACATGCTGCTAATGCTACAGCTAACAGCAGGACGTAGTAGAAGCCACGTTTCCACAGACTTTGAATTTTTGCACATAGATGTGACTAAACATGCACAGGACACTTGGAAAACACACTAAAGAGCATACAAAACCAGAAAAAGCATAATATGGGACCTTTAACATACCTGTTAACACAGGTAAACCTCACACAGCTGGTTTTAATAAGTTAGCCTTTTATCATTCAATGTTGATGTATTAGTGTTCATATTAACTTACCCGAACGTTTGCCCGTCCAGTCTCAAGTTTTTAAAAAAATATTTCACTTCACTCTTGGAGGTCTGAGAAGAACTTTTCACTAAGTTTAAATAAAACATTAAAATCAACGTCCACAAGTTAAAGTCCTGCATTTAAAACTTTAACAGAAGAGTCTCTTATCATAATAATAACATGTTTAAAATGGTTCAAGTCCTCACTACAGGATCTTAATATTTGGAATATAATCATAATTTAAACTTAATTAAATTGATTTTCGTCATTTAAAAAGATGTTCAGCTCTTCAAAGATCCTCTGAAGTCTAAAAGCTAATATATATATATATTTAGAGTACAAAATATAATTATATTGTTGGTACAGGCTCAACAGTGTGCTTCCGGTAGTAAAAGATCCCGTTCATTTTCTCCACAGCTGATTTCATTATTATCCATGACGTCATAACCATCACAGGTAGACTGGCCACGAGCTACCTGAGTGTGAAACTATGGTTTATGTTCCTGTAGGAGACACAAGTCCGTATGAAATCAACCTCGTTTGAAGAAAAGCACGGTTTATTCGCGATATCGGGGAAAAGAACTACATTACCCATGACCGCAGAGTGTCACAGCGATGTCTCTGATTGGTGGAGCTCACTGTTACCATGGCACTGCTTCCCGCCCCTCGGCGCTGAATGCGAAGTTAGTTAGCTAAAAGAAAATGTCCTAATGACCTTTGTTGAATTGTCTTTGTGTATTAACCGAGAGCAGGAGAACACAGACTCTGTGTCATTCATCAAACATGACATGTAATAACTGCGCACTCTAGTGGCCCTGATCAGAATAAACACATACCTGTTACGGTGGCCTGTAGTAAACAAACAGAGCGATCATTTAGCGAATGATCTACAACCTTTGTTATGAAGCAGTGAATGTAATCTCTATAAACCACAACACAAAAATACAACTTAGCACAACACTTGTATTAACAGTTTAAACTCGATAACAACGACACAAGTTACTGTTAAGAAGAAGCCATATCACTCGCAATGGATTGTGGGATAGGTAGTTCCTTGCCTCAGGACGAAAATGATACCTTTGCCTTTCTCTCCGTTTTTCAAAGCGCCGAATCAAATGTACTACGGTCACGAGTATTGGGGTAGCTGGTTGTCATGGTTACATGCTTCAATCTCTTTATGTAAGGATTTTTTTTCAAATGTCAAAGGAGGATTTCAATGGGAAAAATTTACTTTCGGAACCAGAGCCACCGAAAAACTTGGCGGTCATTGTTGAACTAAACTTCACACCCCATACCTGATGTTATGTGCATAGTGTAGTTTAATTGTGCTCTTTTTTTGTCTCTGCTCGCTCTTTGCTGCTGTAACACTACATTGAGGGATGAATAAAGGTTTATCTTTTCTTTAAAGTTATCTCACACACAAAAAGTATCTTGTGCTCACAATAAAACAAGACGATAACTTATTCCCATCAGATGTTTACATCGTGTGCAAAAGGTAAAAACTTGTTCAATCTAATTTTTGTGTCAGGGTTAGGGGTAACCCCTCTGATGAGAGCCGCGTGTTCCTGCTTCCTCAGTTATATCCTTCAAATTATAATTCCTTTAAAGGTCACATATCCTCCTCCTCTTCAGTTTCAATAAGTCTCAGAGCTCCTCAAAACATGTGTGTGAAGTTTCATGTTCTAAATCCACTCTGATCCTGTATTTGATCATGTCTATAAACTCCTCTATTTCAGCCCTGCTCAGAACAGGCTGTTCCTGTGTCTGTACCTTTAAATATGTAAATGAGCTGTGCCTGACCACGCCCCCTCCCTGGAAGGGCTTGGGTGTCTTGGTCTTTCTCGCTCCATGTCCTATTGTTTATGGTGAGAGGGCAGACTCAGAGGGCAGAACAAACACCTAGCTGTGGGAGTGTCACCCACCTGGGGTAGGGGCTACAGCCCTTTGTGATGTCATGAAGGGAAAATCTCCAAACGGCCTGTTTGAGCACACATTTTCTGAAAAGTGGAGCAGGGAAAAGATGGAGAGGATGGACTTCTCTCATCATTGGGGGGTTTGTAGACAGACTAGAGACACATATTAGAGTTAGAGAAACAGGGGGAAGTGGATTTTACAGAATATGTGACCTTTACCATAAAAAAAAGTAATGAGAAGAAAAAGTCAGAAGTTTTTTTTTTATTTATGTTTCACACATTTGACTGTATGTCTCAGAGAATCATGTTACAGACACCACAGTGTAATTTACAGGTAGGTAATAATGAGACAGGAGAATGAACATGTGGTAGAAAACAATAGAAAACAGAAGCAGGGCGCCCCCCCACCCCCCATCTCTCGGTGGGGTTTATGTGAGGATGTCGTGAGCCTGCTGCTCCACCAGCATGGCCATGTTTTTAACGTCTCCACACCAGAAGTCCAGACGCTCCTTCATGCCTTTAATCTGAAACCACAAACAGGAAGTACATAAACACTAATTCTCTGCAGGTATTTAAATCAAACAGTCGTTTACTGTTAGGTAAATAAAGCTTGTGGAGAGAAAGGCTCAGAGTTAGGAGTGACCTGCGGAGTCGGGCAGCACGACTCGCTCGCTGTGGGTCTGTGCTTAATGAGCCTACAGGTAGCTAGTAGGAGAGAGAACGCAAACAAAGTGAACATAAAGAGCAACACAGCTGCACAGAGGTCACGCAGGACGAAACTTTAAACCTTTTTTTCTTTCTTTCCAAAAACAGACTTTGTCGTATGTACCGGTAAGACTCTCCCCCTCTCTGTCTTGCGTTAACTTCAGTACTTTTAGTTACTATAGAACATAAAACAGACATTGTGTTTTAAATCTCTGTCGTCTCTTTCATTTCTCTTCATGGACTTTATATGGAGAATTGAACGATAACTTGAGCTGCGTCTTTGATCATGTGACCGCTTCTCCGACATCGGGTCGCGTTGGCAGCAGGCTAAGCAAGTCGCCCCAGACTTCCCTCTCCCCAGCAATGTTTCCCAGCTCCTCCTGGGGGATTCTGAGACGTTCACAGGACAGACCGGATAAAGAACTCTGGGTCTACCCCGGGTCTCCTCCCAATCGGTCGTGCCCAGGAAACCTCCAAAGGGAGGCGACCAGGACGATCCTAATCAGATACCTGAACCACCTCACCTGGCCTCTTTTGATGCCAAGGAGCAGCATCTCTACTCTAAGCTCCTCCCCCTCTCTCTTTAAGGCGGAGCTCAGACACCCTCCAGACGAAATTGAAGCCGTTTGTATCTGCGATCTTATTCTTTGGGTAACTACCCAAAGGTCATGACCACAGGTGAGGGTTGGAACAAAGATCGTGCAGTAAATCACATTAGTTACAAAGACGTTTAAACTTGTGATCAGATGTAAATGGGAGGCCGGACTAACCTGCTGCAGGTCCAGCACTCGGGGCTGCACCCAGGTCATCTGCACCTTCTGGTCCACCTCATCAATGTTTCCTTTGATCAGCCCCACAGACAGAGCCTTCATCACCAGCAGCTCCACCTGCAGGACAGACACCGTCAGTTCACCCTCACTCAATAGAGAACACTGCACCGCCTGCTGTTTACAGGCAGTACTACAATGAGTCTCCGGTGATCATGCTAAGCGCTCCACATGGCTTCATCGATCAGCGATCAGCTGGTTAAAGGCACTGACCTCATTAACGGGGATTTTGGCACTCTCAGAGATCTCGGTGAAGGTGAGCTGTCGGTGGTTTGCAGGACGAGTGAAAGTCATCTAGAAGAGAAAGCAGACATGTTTGTTTTTTAACCTTCATGGTGAACTCGCCGCCAGGTCCCCGTGTAGAAAAGGTGTTTTTAGGGTCTCACCTCCATCACGCAGAGCAGCTGGATCTTCTGCATCAGTTTGGCCTCGTGTGCTGCGAGGTCAGGCTGCAACCGGGACAGAGAAACACATCAGACTACTGATCGAGTGTGAAGGTACCACATAATCGCAGAGTCATGGCCCCGCCTCCACCTGTCCTCTTTCTCAGGCAGAAGGCGTTTCCTGTATGACCGACACTGCTCTGTCGTTTTAGAAATTAAGGATGCTCGCCGTCCTACTCTGGCTGGACACGGAGCGAGGATGATGTAGGCACAGGGCACGATCCGTACAGAACAAAAAGACGAGGAATATTTTCTACTTCGAAAAGAGCGGCGGTGATGTCAATAAAAGGAAAAGGAGAAAGAGTTTCCACTCGAAGCAGCCGCACAAAAAAAGGCGGAGCCAAATATCTTCTCCCTGGACAAACGTAGATCTAATAAATCAGACATTTCAAACCTCTCTCTCATAAAAACAAGACTTTATAACACACATTGTCGCCCGTGAGGCTCCATGGGGACCCAGATTATACGGCCTGTTCTCACCTGTTGGCCCCAGGCCGACTTGAAGCCCTGGAACTTCTCCACGTTTCCTCCGTTGAAGGCGTATAGGGTGTCGATGAGCCACTGTTTGTCCGTGTTCCTCAGAGACTCCAGCACAGGATGCATCAGCTACACACACACACACACACACTGAGTCATCAACAACAGCCCCGACAAACAACAGGACGGCGAGCACAGAGCAAATCTCACCAGCTCTCCAAAGTTATAAACGCCTTCTCCTAAGAGTCCGGCCAGGCCGAGCGTGAACGCCCTCTCCTGCTTCTCCGTCTCTGAGGAGGAAACATTTTTAAACACGTGATCACATGACGGATGCTCTGACCTAACATAGAGAACTTTCTCCCATCATGCCTCTGCTCACCTGGAAGGTCTTTGATGTCCACACACCCCAGGTAGCGCAGGGCGTCCTTGTAGTAGGAGGCGTGGTTCCCGATGATGCGGTAATATTTGCTGGACAGGTCGTAGAAGCGACCGTGCACAGACGTGACGCCGGGCAGGTTATTCAACATCTCCTCCACCTCTTCGATGAGTTTCTGAGAGAGAGGAGAAAGAGAGCTCCTTTACAGCTCGTCGTATCGTTTCCCGCTGAGCTGTCGTCACTTTGTGTTCAGAGCGCCGTTTATGAACAGATGGAATCAGCGGTTTTAAAAAGGCACGCCAAACCAGCTTTCCAGGATCTACCTGGTTACTAAGAAACATTCAAGCCTGGAGGAAAACATGATCCAGGTCAGAATGTTTTAATCTGGATAAGAGCCGCCATGATGTCACAACTTTAAAAGGATTCTTGTCAAACAGCGTCGTTTTCTTTCGATACAGTGGCAACAAAAATAGAAGTCAGAGATCTCCGTCTCTTATGAAGTCCGGCGAACTCGGGAGATTCAGGGGGCGGAGTTTGATCTCCACCAAACTAGCCCGTCAGATGTTGTGCAATGTAGCCACCGGCCACTAGTTGGTGCTGAAACATCCGGCCTAATGCTGAACTACGAAAGTAAACAACTGGACAGTGGAGGAATGGCGTCCTGTAAAGCAGCGCAGTGTGTCAGTATTCAGATCTATAAAATGGATTAAAGTGAGATGTCTGCTCTGTCGGGTTAAAGACCGGAGCGATGTGTGACCACATTTAGCTCATCTGCACGTTAACCTGTACTGAGGACTGACGACGTGGTTTCCTGCAGCTCTGAACAACACGTTATGAGAACTTGGCCAAATCCAACCCACAATGCACTGCTGTTTGGTTCAGAAAACATTCTCAACTACGGCGAGACAAACTCTGCTGCACTTGGAAGCGAATCGAGACCCCCCCCCCCCGTTTTTAAGCGGACCAGAGTTCGTTTGAACGTTCACAGCACCCCAAACCAAACGATCGATCAGACAAAGAGAGCAGAGTTTGTTTCAAACGGCTCAGGTGTGAACGCACCTTTAGAGACAGCGTGACATGACAGCGGCTGATGTATTAAACATTCAGTCAGCCTGAATCTTAAACACGCTCTGTTCAGTTCAAGTTACATTTTCTAAAGTATTTTATTTGTTTCTATTTATAGAAAATTTAGAATTCAGAATTAGCAGCGATTGGTTTAATTTGCTCTGGAGGCCAACGGCGTCGGGTCATTTATTTTTACATTTGCAGACAAACTCCTGCACACCGTCTGAAATACATAAATAAGATTGGCAACGATCGAGTGCTGAAATGTTTTAGTACTCTCCGTTTCTCCGTCCTTTGTCCACATCTTGTTTAGAGTCGGCAGCATGAAAAGAGAAACCTGAGAGTTCAGGATGTTTCACCTTCGTTGCAGGAAGATCGTTGATCTCCAGTTTGAGTCTGCCGATGGACGTCTTACAGAGACTGGCGGCTTCATCGCTGCTTTTCACCTGAAACAGACAAAGACACGTTACAGTAAGGCGCCGTTTACACGACTCTCTGACAACGGGGTCGCGTTCAGACGACAACCTTTTGATTAACATCGTGCACAAAACTCTGCAAAAACTAAACCCGCTGCATGATACATATCAGGCCAGTAGATGTTACCAGCACATGCTCACATCCTTTTCCTTCTACAGAGCGGCGGAGGGCGGGCCTTAAAGAGACAGTAACTGAAATGAAGCGTTTCAGGCTGAGAATGAAATGAGGGATTTTACTGACGCCAGTATCCGATAAATTAATAGTTTTTGAGCTACACATCTCTCAACGCTACTCAACAGGTCCCAGACTGACATCATCAATACTGACAGTGAGGATAATAGATCTCCTTTAAGAGACTTGACGGCCAATCAAAGATGGCCGCCTTATTCAACCAGTTTCAGTTAAATGTCTGCACAATAAATCTGTGATGATGGTTTCTATAAGTTCACCTTGTCTTTGGTCTTCTCCAGAAAAGTGATGGCGTCTTTAGGATCTGCAAACAGAAACAATTTTATAGGCACAAAAAACAACAACATGACAATCTAGATCGAGCAGAGGAAAGCGTCACGCCGTTCTTACCTTTCATCTGTCGGGCAACATACAGTATAATCTCCATCAGGGATAACGGGTTGATTCTGATGACGAAGCAAAGAAAGGAAGGATTTTTTAAAAAATGTAAAGAAGGAGGAAGCAGGTGAATAACCAGGTGTGACATGGGAGCTACGTTTCTCTCACCTGTGTTCGAAGTCGCTGAGGAAATTATCGTACAGCTGGGAGAGAAACACAAACACACAAAGGTTATTAAGTGTCATGGCAACAGCACTGACCCCTGCAGCACCGTGCAGCCTGAACAGATGTGAACAGGTGTGAACAGATGTAAACAGATGTAAACAGGCGTGGACAGGCGTGGACAGGTGTGAACAGGCGTGAACAGATGTGAACAGGTGTGGACAGGCGTGGACAGACGTGAACAGGTGTGGACAGGCGTGGACAGGTGTGGACAGATGTGAACAGGCGTGAACAGGCGTGAACAGGTGTGACTGATGTTACCTGTATGAGTCCATCTCCTGTTTTGAAGCAGGGGTCCTTAACGAAGTCTGTCAGCTTCAGAGTCAACTGATGCCACAATCTGAAGGTTAAAAAACACACAGACTGTTACAGCACTTCACCTGACACACAGGTGGTCTAGCAGGACTTCTATCTTTGTTATTGTGGTTTGTTATGAGGTCCAGTTTACATTCTGATGTCGTGACAGAAAAACTTCATAAAACTGAGAAACAAACAGTAAACATAAAATGTAACATGACGTTTAAAGCATCGGCCCCTCACATGTTTGTCTAAATGTGGTAAATGTAGACATTAAATATAACATAATGCGTGTTTTTCCTTCACATCTTCAGGAAACTTGAGGCTAACACTATTAGCCACAGCTAGGTTAACGCTAGCGCCGCGCATGACTCAGCGTTCATTCCCAATGAATGAGCTAGCTTCCGTTAGCTAGCCTAGCGTTAGCTGAACAAGCTAGCTTTTTTTAACTTCTTTTACCTTTTGTTATAATACTCCTCCAACGTGTGCCACTCGGCAGCCATCTCCGGCGTGGAGCTGCTGCTCTGCTGCTGTTTGAGGAACCCGCCGACATCTTTCATCGTGGAGACAATTTAAAGTTTAATATTTTATTCTGAACCGAGTGAGAGCTGTTTACTGCTAACGTCAGATAGCCTAGCCTGACTGTGCTTCTGCTGCTCTTCTCCCGGCCGAAAAGGATGATGGGAAAAAAAGGAGGAGCTTCAAGAGGATGTAAATATTACAGTCAGATAGCAGAACACATTTACATTTGACTATAGCGTTGATTTATTTTTCAATTTAATGGATTCAATTGAATTTTCTTCTATTACTAAACGATGAACAGTTCAATAAACGACGTGATAGAATAGAATAAAATATAATAGAATTACTTTATTGTTCCCAAACTGGGAAATTGTGGCGTTACAGCAGCAGGTTATCCGACACACAATATGAGTAAAAAACACAATGTTAGCAAATCTAAACATAATATAATATTAAATACAAAGTCAATAAGTACTAAAATATCAAAAATAAGAATGTGAATATATACAACCAGGATTTAAGTAAGCATTACTAGTGTTAAATATGAAGATTGAATATAGAAGATTAAATGTCAATGTGCAAAAACAGAGTCGTAAATGGTTGTAAATTAAATATGAAAGATTAAATATAAATGTGCAAAAACAGAGTATGAGTCCAGTGATCTTGAAAAAGTAGCATCATCTCGAGATGTTTTGTCTAGCTGAAGTTAAGGCTACACTGTACATTACGGTAATAATGGTAAGGCTACACCGTAATATTTACAGTCTATTACAGTGGTGTCCAAACTTTCTTTCTTGCAGGCCAAAATTGTCGTGTTAGAATCGCTCACGGGCCACAGGTTTTGTTTTTTAAAATATAGTTGAAAAAGTAGTCAGGCTTTGTAGATCAGAATCAAAAGGTTCGCTAAAGAAACCCTTTAATAAAAGGAAATCAGATATTTTGATTTCTTCGTTCTACTTTATTTGTTTTTTTCTCAGAATCAAGCCTGTAATGTGGTTCATTTTTTTTTGGAAAAGCTTTCTGCATTTAGCTCAGGTCATTAAATGGTTAAACAACAGTCCGCTTGTTTGCAAAAACTTTGCATACGTTTTTTTTTTCATAGTTTACAAAAAAATGTGGAAAATAGTAAAAGCTGTAGATTAAAAAAAAAAAACAACAACATACATGTTACTGAACATTTTCTATTTTAGGAATATTGTTCAGCCCTTGTTAACATGAAAACAAGGGCTCTTCTGAATCTTCTGATTCTTCATTTGAAGTCACGGGCCGCAAAAAATCCCCTCAAGGGCCGCAAATGGCCCTCGGGCCGCACTTTGGACAACCCTGGTCTATGGGCTACACCAACGGTAATAATGGTAAGTCTACACCGTACATTATGGTACTAATGTTAAGTCTACACCGTACATTACGGTACTAATGTTAAGTCTACACCGTAGATTACGGTAATAATGGTAAGGCTATACCGTACATTACGGTACTAATGGTAAGGCTACACCGTACATTACGGTAATAATGGTAAGGCTACATCGTACATTACGGTACAAATGGTAAGGCTACTCCGTACATTACGGTACTAATGGTAAGGCTACACCGTACATTACGGTACAAATGGTAAGGCTACACCGTACATTACGGTACTAATGGTAAGGCTACACCGTACATTACGGTACTAATGGTAAGGCTACACCGTACATTACGGTACTCGTCAGTAGGTCAAAGGACGTAAACACAAATGTAAGCTGGTAGTTCCTCAGTAGTTACCGTTTGTCTACATTTTAACGGATTCTCTGTGCCAGCAGCGAGTGTCTCGGTGTCAGTAGGAGTCTCGGTAACTAAAGTGTGTTTGTTTGTGTTTGCAGTGAGCTGTGTTATTATGGCTCCTTCACTGAGCTTCTACCGCAGCGTGTGTGTAACAACCTGCAGGACGCTCTCTGCGCACGGTCAGTCCTGCACGGTGACGGTCAGCCGGGAATAAACAGTATATGATCGGTTATAACTGAGACTCATGCGTTGTGTGTGTGTTCTTTTTACAGGGTTGGGTCAGAGGAGTGTGTGTTCAGCTCCAGGTGCTGCAGCTCTGAACAGGTAGGAATGATGTTTCTCCTTCTATCCTTAATCCTTTGGTTGTAATGCAACCCAAAAAGTTGCATTACAACCAACTACTGGACTCAAAATCCGACTTCCGGTTCTGAGAGGGCCTGGAGGACTCTTATCATCAGAATCCGGATTCTTGCCTTTCTATGTAAGACCATAAGTTTAAAAAATAAATATGTTATGTTTATTTAAAGATATGAAGTGTCAGAGTTTAGAGCCTGAAATAACAAAGATGTATGAATTCTTTGCTGCGAAAATGTCGCATAAAGATTCTTCACACAATCCAAAAGGCCCAAGGTCATTTCTTCAGACGACTTGTGTTTTCATTCGACCTGCATGATCTACATTTGTTAAACTTATTTTCACAGATTATAAGGAAAACATCTAATTGTCACGTGTGAGAGGTTTGAAACCTGCTCTTTTGACATCCCATCGCTGCAGAATAAATCACATGGATTATGAAAAGTGCTCCTTCTCTGTCAGCGCGCTTGCAGATGTTTCATCACATGTCGAACTCTTCCCATCGTGGACTGTGATCCGTCATCTGGGTGCAGACAAACATGTCGCTGCTCTTCTTCCCCCGCAGACACACACACCCTGCCTCCTGTGACGGGACTCGGGGGCTTTTCTCTCGGGGTGGGGGTGCAGACGGCGAGCAGCAGACCCTGCAGGACGTCGCTCACAGCATCAGAGAGCGGCGGTACGGGAGGGTCGTGGTGATGGCCGGAGCCGGGATCAGCACGCCCAGCGGCATCCCAGATTTCAGGTTCAACGTTGTTTCAAGTTTTGTAAATATCAGACGAGATACCAGATTTTAAACTTTGACACGATCCTAGTAAAAATGAAACAATCGACACTCGCTCGATGCCACGGCAACAAACACAGAAGTCCTAGACTCTGATGTCGGTCATTTCTTTGTTTTAAGACTTTCTCGCACGCTGTCTGTATTGCACAAATACGTTGGCAACATTTTGAGATGAGGTCAGTGTTTTGATGCCGTGTGGCCTCCTCTGAGTCTGACTGGACCACCGCTGCTCTCTCTCTCTCTGCTGGCCACAGCTTTCGGTTAAAAATTATGAAGCTTCATACGATACGATTGATCATTGAAGAAGAGAAGAAGAAAACACAAGGTTTAGATCAGTGGTTCACGACCAATCAGATCCATCTAAAGGTCCAATCAGTGAGATAGTGAGTGAGATGATAAAAGGACCTTACTATCAGACATTAAGGAAACATGCTGAATGTTGAAGTGCTGGCTTCTCTGACAACAATGCAGCAGCCAGTATGTCCTCCTTCTAACTTTAGATTCTGGTCCTGAATGCTCTGGATTTGTTTGGACCAGAGAAGGTAGGCGGTTTTAAGGCGACCCCACACGGCCGTTTTGGACGCCCCTCAGTTTGCCAGATATGGGAGCAGTTATCAGGTCAACAGGTGTTGCAGCGATGGAAGCGGGCAAGACAAGTGGTTCAGATAGAAGTGATTGTACCCGACCTAAAAAGCCTCTGCATGTTTCTAATAAGCTCCACGAGCAGAAACGTGCTCAAACTAGGATCAATATTGGAGATGTTTTTGAAAAATGGAGAGAGGTTAGAACACAGAAAGGTTTACAGACCCATGCAGAGCTGGATAAACACTGAAGCTTCAGTGTCCACCACATGGTGACCTGAGTGAGCATCCACTCTATAGAGGAGGGGGGGGGAGACAGCTCTCTACAATGTTTAGAATTTAGACTGCAGTACCCATTTTAAACACTAGGGGTCATAGTATAGTGAAAGATGTACAGTAGGTGTAGATGCAGTTTGGATCCCAGATGATTCTAAACGTGAAACAAAACAAACGTGTTTAAAAACTTTTTGAGGTAACTTTTTTTTTTTTTTACCTTGCACACGTTTGTGACCCCCCACTGGTATAGAAAATACGGTGGCCCTGAAGGACAACAGGTTTTTGCTTTACATTAAATATTTTGGTATTTAGTGTGATGTGTTTTGCGCTCAGTTGACCTTCAGGGCCACCGTAGAAAGCCTTGATCAGGTGTGTCTCCTCTCAGGTCTCCAGGCAGCGGTCTCTATGACAACCTGCAGCAGTACGAGCTGCCGTACGCAGAGGCCATCTTTGAGATCGACTTCTTCCATCACAACCCCAAACCGTTCTTCGCTCTGGCCAAAGAGCTGTACCCCGGAAACTATCGT
Source organism: Labrus mixtus (assembly GCF_963584025.1). NCBI lineage: Eukaryota > Metazoa > Chordata > Actinopteri > Labriformes > Labridae > Labrus > Labrus mixtus. The sequence goes on along the minus strand of NC_083612.1, from coordinate 5,576,148 downwards.
CCCAATCTGACGCATTACTTTGTGCGTCTGCTTCACGAGAAAGGTCAGCTGGTCAGGATGTACACGCAGAACATCGACGGCCTGGAGAGACGTACGTGTTCATATCTGTGTGTCTGACAGGATGAAGAAAGTCGTTTCAATCTGCCCTGATTGTTCACTCACTGTGTGTGTGTGTGTGTGTGTGTGTGTGTGTGTGTGTGTGTGTGTGTGTGTGTGTGTGTGTGTGTGTGTGTGTGTATGTGTGTGTCTGTCTGTCTGTGTGTTTCTGTGTGTGTGTGTGTGTGTGTGTCTGTGTGTGTGTGTGTGTATGTGTGTGTGTGTGTGTGTTTCCTTATGTGTGTGTCTGTATGTGTGTCTGTGTGTGTGTGTGTGTGTGTGTGTGTCTGTGTGTGTGTCTGTGTGTGTGTGTGTGTGTGTGTGTGTGTGTGTATGTGTGTCTGTGTGTGTGTGTGTGTGTGTGTGTGTGTATGTGTGTGTTTCTGTGTGTGTGTGTGTGTGTGTGTGTGTGTGTGTGTGTGTTTCTGTGTGTTTCTGTGTGTGTGTGTGTGTGTGTCTGTGTCTGTGTGTGTGTTTCTGTCTGTGTGTGTGTGTGTGTGTGTGTTTCTGTGTGTGTGTGTGTGTGTGTGTGTGTGTGTGTCTGTGTCTGTGTGTGTGTTTCTGTCTGTGTGTGTGTGTTTCTGTGTGTGTGTGTGTGTGTGTCTGTGTCTGTGTGTGTGTTTCTGTCTGTGTGTGTGTGTGTGTGTGTCTATGTCTGTGTCTGTGTGTGTGTTTCTGTCTGTGTGTGTGTGTTTCTGTGTGTGTGTGTGTGTGTGTGTGTGTGTGTGTGTGTGTGTCTGTGTCTGTGTGTGTGTTTCTGTCTGTGTGTGTTTCTGTGTGTGTGTGTGTGTGTGTGTGTGTGTGTGTGTGTTTCTGTCTGTGTGTGTGTGTGTGTTTCTGTCTGTATGTGTGTGTGTGTGTTTCTGTGTGTGTGTGTGTGAAGTGTCAGGGATTCCTCCGGAGATGTTGGTGGAGGCTCATGGGACGTTTTCCACGGCGACCTGCACCGTCTGCAGGAGGAAATACGAGGGGGAGGAGCTACGAGTGAGTGACAGCACATTCAATAACGCCACACGTGGAGCAGATCGACAGTAGAAACGGCGAGACGCGGTCCGCCAGACAAACAGACAAATGTTAGAACAGGAAGCTTCACAGATAAAAACAGGAAACAACATCTTGCATTGCTTTGCAGTCATAAGACTTCATCACGACTCTCGACCTACGGTGGGTTTTTACAAACCACGGATCTGCTCGCGGTTTTTCTCGTGTCCATAATCATTCAGCTGCTTTTCTCTTTTTGTTGCCATAGTAACAAACGGGTATCGAACAACCTTACACTGTCGACCTGGTTTTGTTATATTTCATAAAGTATACCTTCAATTAAAAAAAAACCACAGCAGATGTTATTTGTTTACTTCTTGTCTCTGTGTCTCGTCAGCCAGATGTGATGAGCGGGACGGTCCCGAGGTGTCCCACCTGTACAGGTGTGCTGAAGCCTGACATCGTGTTCTTCGGGGAGGAGCTTCCTACTCACTTTTTTAAATACCTGACGGACTTTCCCCTGGCAGACCTGCTCATCGTCATGGGAACGTCACTGGAGGTGAGAGACGGCAGCATCGAACACACCTGTAGTCACACCTGTAGTCACACCTGTAGTCACACCTGTAGTCACACCTGTAGGACGCCTGCTTGGCTGGTGACAAGCATTCCGGGTAAATTCAGCGTTCAAAGGAGGAGGAGAGACGGAGTATGTCTGTTCACTCTCGTACTGTAGAGGGGCATAGACCACAACTTCTCATAGCCTACATTACCCATAAGCCACCTTACTTAAAGGGACAGGCTCAGTCCGTTACCAAGCGTCGTTGCGATCCCAGACGTTAAAACTTCGATATGATTCAAGTTAAAATGAAACAAAATCACGGCAAGAAAAATCCTGCTTTCTAGAATGGGTGTGTATGTGACTTCCTGTGCTTCTGCAGCCAGCCTCTAGTGGTCACTCGAGGAACTGCAGGATTTTACACTTCTGCATTTTCATCACAGGAGGTTGCAGCTTGCTGTCTCCTTCCTTCTTTAACATGCTGCTGTTCTCTCTCCGTCCTGCAGGTGGAGCCCTTTGCCAGTCTAGCAGGAGCGGTGCGGAGCTCCGTCCCCCGCCTGCTCATCAACAGGGACCTGGTGGGTCCGTTTGCGTGGCGGCGGCGGCCTCAGGACGTCGTTGAGCTGGGTGACGTCGTCAGTGGTGTCCAGGCTCTGGTGGACGCCCTCGGGTGGAGTCAGGAGGTCGACGCTCTGATGGCCGCTGGAGCTCAGACTGTGAGTGTGTGGGTTTATCTCTCAGGTGTACGACTTCCTGTTCGCTGATTCTCAAGACAGGACGTCTTTGTCACTCGTGTTGTTGTTTTCTCTGCAGGGTGCAACGAAACCAGAAGAGTGACTGAATCTCTGCGTCAGCCTGGAGCCCCGACTTCATTCACTGCACCGATCAACGCTGAGGGACGGACTGTGAGGCGGACTGTGGGGCGGACTGTGAGGCGGACTGTGAGGCGGACTGTGGGGCGGACTGTGGGGCGGACTGTGGGGCGGACTGTGAGGCGGACTGTGGGGCGGACTGTGGGGCGGACCGTGGGGTGGACTTTGGGGCGGACTGTGGGGCGGACTGTGTGGACTTTGTGAACATGTTCCATGCAAAGCCTTTTCTTTAAAGAGACAGCTGCTCGTCCTGATGCCTCTAAACTTAATGTAGTTTTTTAACCAGCAGGGGGAGCCAGAGGCCTGAAGCCTCAGTTCTCTCTATTTGGATGATTGTCTCTAACTTTGAACTCCATGAAAACATGATATATAAATATAAATAAACATAAGGCACTAACTTAGAGAAAGCTCTCTGTGTATTTTTAAAGTTAATGCTGATGAGGAGGGAACAGTCATAAAGTGAGATTAGTGTAAAGGGGGCGGCCGTGGATCAGCTGGTAGAGTCGGAGGCTCGGGTACCGTATCCCAGATGGCAGGAGGCTGATGGGTCTCAGTGACGGATTGGCAGGGGTCACACACAATGCTGTGTTCACTGTGTTGCAGGGTCTTGCGGGTGTGTATCTGCAGTGTTTCAAACATTTGGTTATACTCCTGCAGGCTAAATAAAATATTGAAAACATTTTGTAGGATCTTAGTTGTAGATCCGACCGTCTGTGAGTATTTACTTTGATTTAGGTTCTGAAGTTTCAGGCAGGTGACAAACGCCGGCGGTTAGCTTGTGCTAGCGTGCATTAGCTTGCAAGTGTCGGTACAAGCAGGAAACGTACACACTACGTCCTGCAGTGGGCGGGGCTTCTGGGGGCGATGAGCACAGGAGGAGGGGCCCAGTCGGAATGTGTTTATAAACATTTCTACTGACTCTGCCTCTGGTTCACAAAAAGAAACTCCTGACCAAACGTTGGTTTTTGGTCTCAGTAGAGTGAGTGATGAGGAGCAGAAGTCTGATCTTGTTGAAGGTTTATTGGTGCTGAGAGTTCACAAAGTTCTGACATCAAGTTTAAAATCACAGAGAGGACAGAAAAAGGTCTAAAATACGAAACAAAAAAAATACATTCTTAACAAGATAAAAAGATTTTAAATGGATCTCGTGAACTCAGTGTGAGATCTTTCATTCTGTTTAAGGCAGATCACTCCTCGGTGTGAATGTTCTCACAGATGACGGAGGAGGAATGTGAGCGCTGACAGGAGGAGGACCAGTACGTCTCCGCTCGGCTTTCTGACTGCAGTCGAGACGCTGGAGCAGGAAGTGGAGCAGGAAGTGTGACACGTTCCTTTGCAGTGTTGAGGGGGGAAATGCTCCAGCGATGGTGTTGCATCAGCTGCCGCCATTTTGTTATGTTTAATTTACCTGTCGCTGTTTGAAATACGTAACTCCGAGCAGAGATAGTCAGAATGCAAGATGGCTCACTCCTCTGCAATTTAGCTCCAGAAAATGTCATGTAACGGGAAAAAAACATGTCTGAGGATGTAACAACCAATCATCAACGATTACCGAGTAGCCATTTATTTTTGACAACAAATCGTTGCATTCTTACTGAGGAGCTGCAGATATCAGGTTTCACCCTTTAGTCATTGTGCACAAACTAAAGCCAACATGTTCATCACCTCAGGACAGAACGAGGCTAGCTGTTTCCACCTGTTCAAAGTCATTGTGCTAAGCTACGCTAACTTGCTGCTTACTGTAGCTTCATACGTACAGACTTGATCATTCATCACACTTTATGTCTGACTGCCAGCAGAAAGATTGTTTGTTCTGTAGATCTGTAGATCTGTAGATCGGTTTGTTCCTGAAGCTTGCTCGACTTTCCGCTCTGTTCAAGCTCCGTCAGTTTTCTGCATCCATGAGACGGTTTTCATTCTGAGCGGATCCTGCAGGTTCTGTTTAAATCACTCGTTCTGCACGACTGACGCTGGAACTCCCGCTGACACACAGTTCACTCCAAACGGAGCCTCAAATATCCACAGTGTCTGCCGCCCTTATCAGCCTGAGGGTCTTTAAACACGTTGTCTTTCAGTCTGCAGGACGTCGCTCTGCAGCTCAGAGACGAGCTGAGGGAGACCTCACACCTCGCTCGGGGAGAACCGGCGTCAACAGCAGCTGCGGAAACATCTCTTGAAGAACTTCCTGAACTCGGTGTTGAACATGGTGTAGATGATGGGGTTGAGGGCGCTGTTGACGTAGCCGAGCCAGGTGACGGTGCTCATCAGGGCGTGCGGGATGTCGCAGGTCAGACACACGGCTCGAGTCGTGTGAACCACGAAGAACGGCGTCCAGCAGAACAGGAAGCAACCTGCAGGAAACAGGAAGAGAGAGTCATGACAGAAATGTAAGAAAACCCCGATAGAGGATATTTAACAACACGTCACATATTTCATAACTCATAATGAAAGCAGCAGAACATGAACATGAGCTATCAAGCGCAGTGCACACCCCATCCAATCAGAAAGGCCCTTCACACAGGACACACCTTTAAAATGTCAGCGTGTCATTTTCTATCACTAAACAAACAGAACGACGACATGAAGGCGGCGGCAGGAATGTGGTGCATGAAAATCAACAAAATCTCTCCGGGGTGTTTTTGATTGATGAGATATTTAGAGGTCGAATGAAACATGAAGTTGACCTTGAGGGCCACCGTAGATGCTCCACTCTTTGGAAAGGATAAATGTATTTCTGTAGTTTAAATCTGTTTGTGCAGACAGAAAACTAAAACTCTCCCCAGGAGGTTAATCTAACAAACCATGTCAACCGTGTTTCACTGTGACCTGACTGCCCGCCTCTAAATGAGTCACGACCACACGGAGCTCGTTAACGACGGAGACAACGCCGTCTCATCATATAACTCCGACTTCTCCACTCCAGGGCTTCAACACGTGAAGGAGGGCGACGGCGGCTCGATTTACAGCCTCTCCTCTGATGACATTTCTGACCCGTTTGTTGGAGCTGAAGTCATAACTCTCGGTAAGAAGGCGAGATTCCTTCATCGGAGACGAGGACGCCGTGCACACTTCCTATTCATTAGATGCATTCAGGTCAGCTGGGATAATAAAGCGTCTGCTGGAGAGTCGCTCTGATCCGTTACAGGATGTTCACCAGAGTTTTAGCCACAAAAGCAGAAAAAAGGACAAATTAAAATCCACTTGATTTAATCGAAGGTTCTTTAAAGACTGATATGAGAAATGAATGGTTCTTCTCAGTCGATTGATTCCCTCATTTCTTAACGAGTCTCATTCTTTTCAAGTCATCATTAAAGGAGCAGGGTGTGACTCTGACACCGAGTGTTTAAAATGGGTACTGCAGTCTAAATTCTAAACATTGTAGAGAGCTGTCTCCCCCCCTCCTCTCTAGAGTCGATGCTCACTCAGGTCACCATGTGGTGGACTCTGTAGCTTCAGTGTTTATCCAGCTCTGCATCGGTCTGTAAACCTTTCTGTGTTCTAACCTCTCTCCATTTTTCAAAAGCATCTCCAATATTGATCCTAGTTTGAGCACGTTTCTGCTCGTGGAGCTTATTAGAAACATGCAGAGGCTTTTTAGGTCGGGTACAATCACTTCTATCTGAACCAGTTCTCTTGCCCGCTTCCATCGCTGCAACACCTGTTGACCTGATAACTGCTCTCATACCTGGCAAACTGAGGGGTGTCCAAAACGGCTGTGTGGGGGGTCGCCTTAATACCGCCTACCTTCTCTGGTCCAAACAAATCCAGAACATTCAGGACCAGAATCTAAAGTTAGAAGGAGGACATACTGGCTGCTGCATTATTGTCACATCAATCTGAGGATGTTGATCGGTCAGACGATTCAGGGCAGATTTCAGCCGCTCAGACGGTGTGGCTGTGAGAACAGGTGCTAAATAATAATTGGATTGAGAGCTTTAAGCTAACATCGTGCTGTTTGTTGAGAGACAGCCGGTCACAGAGGTGGCGCTTTGATCCCGACGCTCAGGTCGACCCGCATGAACGCCAGACGCCTCACACCCAGCTCGTCTACAATGCTGCAGAGACAACACCCTAACTGTTCAAACCAGCGTGTGGTTATATTTAAACGCCTCCTGTTATCTGTGAACACGTAGAAGAAGACGTCAGGGGACGGATTTAGATTCAGAGAGCTCTGATGCTGCACACACTCAAAATCTGAGCGAGAAGTTTGTTTATAATGTGAGCTGCTTTGATTGATTGGCATCAAACACAAGACACTTTGGTGCAACAGCTGCTGCAGGGCGGATATCAAACCGCCGCTAATGACTGACAGAGGTGAGTGCAGTAGCTCAGTCTGTAAGGACTCGGGTTGAGTACATGAGGGTCATTAGGTCAAGTCCCAGTGTGGAAGTTGGTCTGGTAGCTGGAGAGGTGCGAGTTCACTTGAGGTGACCTTGAGCAAGGCACCGGACCCTCAACTGCTCTGGCCCTCTTTCATGTTCATTTGATATACTTTATTAATCCCCGAGGGGAAATTCTGGTTTTACACTTTGTTATTTTAGGGACATGCTTCTCACACACACAGGACCTGTGGACAACACACACACAACCAGACAATTCACTCTGACATTGTGCAATAATAATAATAATTATTATATTTACCAAATCCACTTTGTGCAATAACATGTTACACTTTACGTGCACTGTGTGCATGTCTGTGTTACACGGAATGTTACGGACTACACTTTTGTCAATAGCTGATCTATTTTTTATTTTTTAAATCTATTTTTTATTTTTTAAGTATCTATTTTTTTTGTACATTCTTATTTTTTCTTTTTTTATTTAAATTGTACTGTGTTCACTTTTTGTCTGCAATCTTTGCTCTTTGCTGCTGTAACAATGTAAATTTCCCCATTGTGGGATAAATAAAGGATTATCTTATGTTATCTTATGTGTTAGTGGAGAGATGTCAGAGTGAGGCTGCTACACAGGGAGCGCACCAGAGCAGAGTTGGGGGTTTGGTGCCTTGCTCAAGGGCAACCTTGGCAGTAGTCTAGAAGTGCCCTGGCACCTCTCCAGCTACCAGACCAACTTCCTTACTATGGTCCGCATCGTAACTTGAGTCCCTACGGACTGAGCTACTGCCGCCCCCTTAGTGGCTCAATATGAGTCAGTGGATCCATTCTGGAAGGCGAGCTCACATTTCAACCAAACAAGGAAGAGAAACAAATAAATGAACAAAATGTTCTCTTCTTGTGTTGTAAAGTTCTCCAGAACCAGAAACTCTCGACCTGCCTGACTGCTCTCAGATATCAGCAGTTACTAAATGGAGCAAAGATTCAGCAGAATGCAAGCAGGAAAAAATCAGCAGTCAGTTTGCCTCTGACAGTAAACTACATGGGACACGGCATCTGTAGATAAGTCTTTAAACTGAAGATGGAGCTGTTTGTTGTGGCGCTCTGATTGAAGGAGAACTTTAAGACTCACCCACGACGACAGGAAGCACCCTCATGGCCTTCCTCTCTCGGTTGTTGATCTTGGCTCTCTTCTGCCGGGTCAGCTGTTCGCTCAGCGTCAACGTGGGAACAGAGTTCTCTCTGTACTGTCGGGGATACGGGATCTCCTGCTGCATGAAGTCGTCTGTGTCGTCCAGCCGACACTGAGCCAGGTCCCGCTCGATGATCCGGGGCAGAGGCATCGGCAGCGGCCCGGGGATGGTGCCCGTCAGCGGGGAGAAGACGGTTGTGATGGCTGCGTGCTGCAGCTTCCTGCAGGCCTCGATGCTGCTGCGTAGTTTGAGCTTCCGAGCCTCCTCCCAGCGCTGCAGGCCGCGCAACACCCCGAGGTAGAGGAGGAGCATGATGGGGCAGGGGATGAAGAAGGAGCAGACGGAGGAGTAAACCACGTAGTTGTTGTCCTCCAGTTTGCACTCTGTGGGGTCACGGTCGGGGACGTTGTTGATGCCGAAGACGACGGGCGAGGCCACAGCGAGAGACAGCAGCCAGGTCGCCGACAGCAGGACGATCTGTCGGTAGTCTACGTGTTTACGGTTGTAGTTTAGAGGGATGGACACAGCGATGAACCTGCAGGGTGACAGACAGGACGGTTAAGAGTTGAACTTCTGAAAGGCCGAGAACAACCCTCGCCTGAGATTGGCGGCCCCTCAGCTCTCCCGTTGCTATGACGCGCTCTGTGTCAGAACTGTAAATTCATTTAGCTTCAGTGTTTCGTGTGAGTGACACACACAAACGTTTCTACATTTGAAGGTGATATTACGTGTTTAGAGTGAAAACTTTGGGCTACAGAGCAAAACATTTGGAAGTTTAAAAGATATTTTGAAGCTCCACTCCACACGAAGCTTCAAGCCAGGAGACAAGTTTTTACGTCTGGCGTGATGACGTTTAATGTTCCTGACAACCTCTAGTTAGCCCGATGTTAGCCCGATGCTAGCCCAATGTTAGCCCGATGTTAGCCCAATGTTAGCCCGATGTTAGCTCGATGTTAGCCCGATGTTAGCTCGATGTTAGCTTGATGTAAGCCTGATGTTAGCCCGATGTTAGCCCGATGTTAGCCTGATGTTAGCTCGATGTAAGCCTGATGTTAGCTCGATGTAAGCCTGATGTTAGCCCGATTTAAGCTCGATGTTAGCCCGATGTTAGCTCGATGTTAGCTTGATGTAAGCCTGATGTTAGCCCGATGTTAGCCCGATGTTAGCCTGATGTTAGCTCGATGTAAGCCTGATGTTAGCTCGATGTAAGCCTGATGTTAGCCCGATTTAAGCCTGATGTTAGCCCGATGTTAGCCTGATGTTAGCTCGATGTAAGCCCGATGTTAGCCCGATGTAAGCCTGATGTTAGCCCGATTTAAGCCTGATGTTAGCCCGATGTAAGCCTGATGTTAGCCCGATGTTAGCCCGATGTTGGCCCGATGCTAGCCCGATGTTAGCTCGATGTTAGCTGATGTTAGCCCGATGTTAGCACCCGCCTTAAGTTAGACGTGAAAAATCTTCAAAATTCACATGTGGGGCACGTCCAGATGTTTTTTATGTCGTAGAAAAAATGAAAACCTCTTAGTCTTGTGTTGACCACAGAACCGTAGACTTTGAGACGATGGAACAGGAAGTGCTAAAATGCTAACTCATTAGCTGGTCTTATTAGCTGGTCTTATGACTGCACAACACCGGAGACGGCGCTGTGATCAAAAGTTTTCATTTTCAGCCAAAAACTCTGTTGTTGTGTCAACGAACAGCCTAAAGGCAGACAAGGTTTTCCTCGTCTTGTAAAACAGAACTTTATATTGTGACTTTCTGTGACACACACACTCACCTGTCCACGCTGATTGCACAGAGGTTGAATATGGAGGCCGTGCACAGCATCACATCCATGGTCATCAGACCGTCACACAGCAGCATGTTCAAGGACCAAACTCCACCCTGAAACTACACACACACACACACACACACACACACACACACACACACACACACACATTAGCTGGCCCATATCTCAGAGTAAACAGGTTTAATCCTCTTTGGTTTGCACCACAGCAGGTCAGCGTGCAGACAAACATTCCTCCTGAGAAAGTCTCTCTGAAATGCGACAACTAGAGGACTTAGAATTGTTTATCGACCAGAGAGAGAGAGAGAGAAAAAGAGAGAGAGAAAAAGAGAGAGAGAGAGAGAGAGAGAGAGCACCGTATGACCTACACAAAAACATTTGCAACATTTCAGTACCAAAGTGTTTCCAATGTTTTTGTGCATTTTAGACAAACACTGCTCTCTCTCTCTCTCTCTCTCCCTCTCTCTTTTTCTCTCTCTCTCTCTCTGTCTCTCTCTCTCTCTCTCTCTCCCTCTCTTTTTCTCTCTCTGTCTCTCTCTCTCTTTTTCTCTCTCTGTCTCTCTCTTTCTCTCTCTCTCTCTCTGTCTCTCTCTCTCTCCCTCTCTTTTTCTCTCTCTCTGTCTCTCTCTCTCTCTTTTTCTCTCTCTGTCTCTCTCTTTCTCTCTCTCTCTGTCTCTCTCTCTTTTTCTCTCTGTCTCTCTCTCTCTGTCTCTTTTTCTCTCTCTCTCTCTCTCTCTCTCTCTGTCTCTCTCTCTGTCTCTCTCTCTCTCTCTCTCTCTCTGTCTCTCTCTCTCTCTCTGTCTCTCTCTCTCTCTCTCTGTCTCTCTCTCTCTCTCTCTGTCTCTCTCTCTTTTTCTCTCTGTCTCTCTCTCTCTCTCTCTGTCTCTCTCTTTCTCAGGACTTAGAGGAGTATCCTCCGCAGGGCTCCTCTGACCTGATGACATACTCAGGGCGGCAGATAATCGAGCGGCCGGCTACCAGATTACACCTTTAAACCTTCTGCAGCCGGGACATAATCTGATTTATGAAGCACACCTCTCCTGATCAGCAGAATGAGCCCATGGCATAAACCAATCCTAATGAACGTTAACCAGTTTTGATCTTATATGAGGAGGGGGCTTTATCTTTCCTGATGATGATGATAGATGATAGGAGTGTCAAGGTGATAAACAGATCAGACAGGTTAGGTGTGGAAAAACGTCCTTAGATGAACCTACAGGAACAAATGTGTGCAGTTTGGGCTGTTTCAAACAGCAGCAGAAATGTTGTGTTCTTGAAGGCCCCTTTCTTCTTCTGTGCTCCTCGTCCTCAGCAGAAGAAAGGTCAGAGCTTTCTACTGAAGAGTGGACGGATACAAACAGGTGCCGTAGCAGAAGCCACTTTCCCGACTGTCGTTTGGGTCCCCTAGCACCTTAAGGTGTTGGCCGTGTGCGTGCTCTGCGCCCTACGCGACATATCTGAAGCTTCTTCAAGTGTTTGCTTGAGACCAGCTTCACACAGACGTGATATATGGCTTCACAACTTCATTAAAATCATGGCCCGTCACGTCTCACAGTTAGAGGGGTCCGGTCATTTCACATAACCTTGTCACTTGTGATGAATCGGAGGGCGGAGTGATAGATGGCGAGTGTGGAGGCTGAGGCGTTCCTATAGACGTCAGCCTAATCCAGAAGCGATAAAACGACGACCTCAGTGACTCGTTTTCTGATGAGCAGCGCAAAGTTTGTTCTGTTTCTGGAGAGGAAACCGGAGATTGTGTGATCCAACCAGACACCAAGAGATTTGTATTCAGAGACGCTTTCAGTGTCAAAGTGGTGATGTGTTAACCATTGTCTGCAGTGTCTCTGGCTCTACACAATAACACATCTGTCAGAGCCCGTTTTTATTTCTGTGTTCTCTGTTGTAGTTCTGGCAGGTGAGCAAAAGTGTGGTGTTGAAAAATGAAGCCGATGCTGAAGTGAAACATCCTGCAGTTCCTCGAGAGTCCACTAGAGGCTGGCTGCAGAAGCACAGGAAGGCACATACACACCGATTCAAAAAAGCCCATTGTTCCAGGAGAGTTACAGCTTCCTGTGAAAAGTAGCAGCCAATGAATATGCTGCATTTGGCACACACTGCAAGTGTCCCACGGTGGACATGCTGTCATACAAAGCCATTTAAAAACGAGTCCTGATTTGCAGGTTTGAAAGTATGGTCACCAAAGTTCAGTCACTCTTTGTGTCTTTGAAGCTGTTTGCGTATCTTAGACAGTATTTGTTTCATTCTAGTGGTTTTGCTCCTAGTCCTTAATTTGGCTGTGCAGGTCTTGTTAGTGGATTTTCTTGTGTGGTCTTTTTATTTGTGTGTCTCTCAGATAAAAACCTGCAGCTGAACGTCAGTCTGCAGGTTTTATGTTGAGACCTGACGAAGAGGCTCGCGGTTTGTAATTACATGTCAGATATTGATCTTTAAACATGTCATCATAAAAACATCCTGCCTGAAGGTGTTGAAGCTTTCCTTGTGCAGGATCTTGTGTGTTTGTGCTGCATGTTGATCTGAGTAATTCAGCTCTGATGTTTTTAACTGTGAACACTTCCTATTGTACAATCAGATCCACAAACCTTTCACACTTTATTAATGATCAACACAAACTCTGTCACTGTGACACAGAACTGGAAGAACTGAGTCTAACTACTGAAACACTGAAACAGAGCAATGGATCCTCCAGGGCTCCCTGACAGACTCTGTCCCTCACCCTCCCCTGGCCCCTGACAGACTCTGTCCCTCACCCTCCTCTGGCCCCTGACAGACTCTGTCCCTGACGCCCCTGACCCCTGACAGGATCAGTCCCTGACCCCTGCGGGCTCCTGTACTTCGCTTCTTACCTCCGCGTAAACGAACAGCGGCAGGACGAGCACCGCCAGCAGCAGGTCTGCGAACGCCAAACTGACGATGAAGTAGTTTGTGGTGGTTTTTAAAGCTTTCTCCATATACACGCTGATACACACCAGCACGTTCCCACAGGTGACGATCACGATCAGTAAAATCCCGAATATGAGCGCGGGGAAGTTGTGAGAGAGCGCAGCTGCAGGCACGCTGCGGTTCTGTGCGTCAGCGGAGATCTCCGACATGTTCGCCGCACACTGACGCCTCTCTCCGGGGCAGGTTTCATCTATGAGCCGAGTCCTGCAGCTCCGAGGTCAACAGGAGGGCACAGGTGGAGTTTGTGTTGGTTTCCCCCTGAGGAGGATCAGCTGAGAGCTCCGTGCGCTCCGAGCTCCAGACTCAAATCCGCGCGGTTCTCAGGAACAGATCGCGCGTTATTCGCCTGATCCGAGCGTGTTTCTCTTGTCTCTAACACCAACTGCACAGACAAGCTGCTGTAAAACCCCAGTGTCATTGTGCGGGTCAGTTTCCAGCCGGCTCTTCGGTCTGCTCCGTCAGGAACAAGTTAGCAGAGAGGACGAATCACAGACCAAAGCCTAAATCCATCCGCGTAAATCTGCTTATGAGGCTGCTGCTCGCTCTGTTTAAGTCACAGCAGGAGGATCAGCTCATAACAGCGAAATCAACTATAATCACATAAAAATCCCTCCACAGAAATGTTTTCCTATAATGTCTGTGACCCTGAGTCAGCGTGATGTGTTCATCAGGGCCTGGGAAATGAAGCCAGCACCAAACATCCAAGGGAAGGTAAATACAAAATAAATCAGGAAACACTAGAACTACTCAAAAGTCATTAAAAATAAAAATAAATTAAGTTCATATCGCAACAAGAAGCAGACCAACTCCACGTCTACGGGTAAAACACAACACAAGGTTCACCCTTGTTTTAGAACGAGCTTTATCCGCTTGATGTTTCTCCTCAGTAAAATCAGTAAAATCCAGTGAGAGGACAGAGTCTCTGCAGACACAGTCACCACCACACATGTATGGAGGCCCAGAAGGGACGATGGAGCAGCTTCACTTCAGGAGAAGTCTGTATTTTTTTTTGAAGGGATGATGGAGCAGCTTCACTTTAGTATCAATGTGATGCTGAATCTGTCAGACCGTGAACGAGCTGCAGGTGAGACAAAGAAGACGTCTCAAACATTTATCAAAGAACGGCTCACGGCCTCGTCTCAAGACGTCCATCACTTTAGAGTTCAAACATTCGGCAACCTGTCAGCGTCTCTGGGGGTCAGAGGTCAGCCCGGCTGTGTGTGTTTGTCTTTTAACAACTGAGTTTGAAGTCATCACACCTACGTGACCTGCTGACCTCACATAGTCCTCAGTTTGTGATGTCACAGGGTCAGGCAGAGGTTGGAGCAGGCGACTGATTCTCGGTTTTAACACAGACGGAGCCCAAACAATATTAAACATCGTCTGAGAGTTTGAACAAAGAAGAAGACGCTGTGTGTGTCCGTGCATGTGCAGGCTTTTTATTTTGAAATATTGTACAGTCTTAAGCTATGGGTACTATACTACCTGTGTGGATACAAATATGCTTTTGTTTTGAAATAAATTAAGGAACTTTCAGGAGCAATACCTTTAAAGGAGCGATATGTCACTCTGACCCCTAGTGTTTAAAATGGGTACTGCAGTCTAAATTCTAAACATTGGAGAGAGCTGTCTCTCTACTTCAGGATTAAGGCGTTAACGCTGACAGCACTTTGCTGTCTTCATTAATAATGGTTACTGCGAGCTCGTTCTCATGAACAGTGAAGTTTAGACTCTTGAACTTATGAAACGAACGCAACAATGCAGCTCCAGCCAAGGACAGTTTTGTCCACCGCTTGCGCTTAACTGCGCCGCTAACTCCTTCGTGTGAACGCGGGGGGAGGAGGGGGGTTTGAGGGGTGTCGCTGCATCGGAGTGGAGGCTTCAGTATTGAGGAGGCGTGGCCAAATATAAGTTTGTTTTGGGTTCATGCTGGCGCCATCTACTGGAT
>NC_083612.1:5517257-5557257 GCF_963584025.1 Labrus mixtus | reverse complement strand
AACTTAAAAAAACGTGAGATCTTCAGTCATATTTCAACCCAAAGCTGCAGAGAGAGAGAAAGAGAGAAAGAGAGAGAGGGAGAGAGAGAGAGAGAGAAAGAGAGAGAGGGAGAGAGAGAGAGAGAGAGCAGTGTTTGTCTAAAATGCACAAAAACATTGGCAACACTTTGGTACTGAAATGTTGCCAATGTTTTTGTGTAGTTCATACGGTGCGCTCTCTCTCTCTCTCTCTCTCTCTCTCTCTCTGGTCGATAAACGAAGTCCTCTAGTTGTCGCATTAACATACAATACTAATGGAGAGCAGAGGAGGAGAACGTTTCAGTACGGAAACATCCCCAACATATTTTTGTGTTTTCCTGCAATTTCTGTTGATCCAAAACAAGAAGTCACAAAGTACTGGCGCGCCTGTGACGTCAGATCTCTGTTGTTTTTCAGATTTATTATAATTTTATTCTTTATTTAGAGACAGGACCAGGGAGAGAGAGAGGGAGAGAGAGAGAGGGGAGGGACCTGCAGGTTGGACTTGAACCTGGGCCGCCCGCTTGAGGGACTATAGCCTCAGTATAATGGGCATGACCTAACCACTAGGCCATGTGCGCCCCAGATGTTGATATTACTGCTGGGAACAGGACGTGGTCAGCAGAATCGTAACCTTTTTGTGCAACTTACTTTTACATTTACAAGCTGTTTGTGTACTGCTCGCCTTTGACTTGAGATCTGGGTTGCCATGGTATCAGACAGATGTTGATATCGTTTGATTTTTAGTAGTTTCAGTCGAGCAACAACTCGAGCCTGGATTGCACAACTTGTTAATGCAGGGGACCAGATGTGGTCAGCACGGACAGCAGAGGGCGTGGAAAGTGTCTGAAGCTCACCTCGTGGTTCCAGACCTTTAAATACGAGGATTGATGATGGTGGTGTTGCAGACTTGAAGTCGTCCGTCTCCCTCTAAAATAACCTGGCGCCCGGTTGGTCGTCTCTCTCCTGTCAGTGTGCACGGTTCCTCCCGGCCCGGTGCCGGTCCCTGAGAACAACACGGCGGACGTGGAGGTGGTGAAGATCAGCTCGAGCAGTGACGTGACCCTGACGGTGTCGGTGAACCCTGAGGATCTGTTCTACCTGAGAGGAAACGCTCTGATGGTGAAGAAAGGACTGGACTACGAGGTGACACACACACACACACACACACACACACACACACACACACACACACACACACACACACACACACACACACACTGTGATAAATACATGCTGTGTGTGTGTGTGTGTTGTATTAACCTGTTGTGTATTTTGTGTGTCAGACGGTGTCCAGTGCAGCTCTGGTCGTGTGGGTTCAGTGCAGCAGAACAGGATCCAGCTCTGTGAGTGAAACATGTTTTACACAAACATCATCGTTTTTAGTTTAATAGTAGTTATACCTTCTTTCTCTGAATCCACTTTTGTGTCCTCTCGTCTCATACCCTCTCGTCTCATGCCCTCTCGTCTCATGCCCTCTCGTCTCATACCCTCTCGTCTCATGCCCTCTCATCTCATGCCCTCTCGTCTCATGCCCTCTCGTCTCATGCCCTCTCGTCTCATGCCCTCTCGTCTCATACCCTCTCGTCTCATGCCCTCTCGTCTCATGCCCTCTCGTCTCATGCCCTCTCGTCTCATGCCCTCTCGTCTCATGCCCTCTCGTCTCATGCCCTCTTGTCTTGTCCACTCTCGCATCATACCCTCTCGCATCATACCCTCTCGTCTCATGCCCTCCCTCTCGCATCATACCCTCTCGTCTCATGCCCTCTCGTCTCATGCCCTCTCGTCTCGTCCACTCTCGCATCATACCCTCTCGTCTCATGTCCTCTCGTCTCATGCCCTCTCGTCTCATTGGTTATGATCTATATCAGGTCATTATCAGTGATTGACATTAATTGAAAAAGCATTTTGTGCACTGAAGCACCTGTTTGAAGATCTCTCATCGTCTCCTGTGCTCGGACCTTCAGGTGAACGAGTCTGTGGAAGTTCTGGTTGAAAACGTGAATGATAATCCTCCGAACTTTGCACAGAATCACTTCGTCCTGGAGGTGAACGAGGTGAGGACTGTTCATCAGCGTCACATGTTCCTGTTTGAGCTTGAACGTGAGGCTGACTCTGATTTCTCCTCCTTCAGCTGACTGCGGTGAACTCCAGCGTCGGACGGATCCAAGCCTCAGACGTTGATTCAGAGCCGCTCTTTTATCGCTTAGAGTCTGCTACAGTAAGAACAGGAAAATACTGAGTATTAAAGGTCACACATGATGTAAAATCCACTTCACCATGATTCTCTGACACTAATATGTGTCTGTCTGCAAACCCCCAACTGATGAGAAAAGTCCATCCTCTCTGTCTCTTGCCTGCTCCACTTTTAAACCAAAACCTGCACGAAGAGAAAGAGAAAGAGAAAGAGAGAGAATTCTCTAAATTGCACAGATACATTGGCAGTGTTTTGGTACCGAAAATAAAAACTACAGTGGACCTGAAGGTCAATTAAAAAAACATTTTACTGAGCTTATTTGACTGATATTGGTCATAGACGAATTAGGACTTTGGCTTTGTCCAATCAGAAACAAGCAGTGTTGTCCTTTTATTGTAGTTGACCTTCAGGGCCACCGTAGAAAGCAGACTCAATCTTCTTTATTCTTTGCACAGCATTTGTGGAAACTACAAACACAATGCATGTACGCTGCCGACATATTTGTTCTATTATATTATATATTTAAACAGTTTGCAGGAGTTTGTTTGAAACTTTTGGTGATTAAAAACAAGAACTTACCAAGTATAGTGTCTAGGAATTAAGTTTTTGTTGCCATGGTATCAAAAAGGTATGAATAGTGTTTGATATTTACTAAAATCATATCAAAGAATTAAAGGTCCAATCAGTGATACATGTAATGAGTGAAAGAGGGGGGAGAGACAGCTCTCTACAATGTTTAGAATTTAGACTGCAGTACCCATTTTAAACACTAGTGGTCAGGGTCACATACTGCTCCTTTAAAACTCTGGAATGGTCTCAGCCTTCTTACTTTAATTTAATTCTGTATGAATTTTTCTCTTCGTCTGTCAGGATAAATATTTCCGCCTTGAAAACATCAACTCTCCAAAGATTCTGGTTAAAAGCATCCTGGATTACGATGTCGTGCAGAAGATCTCTCTGGTTTTACATGTTCAGGTACGGAAGCGTTAATCATTTATAATAAAATCACCGCTGCGGCTGCTTCCCTTTGACCTTTGACCTGTGAAATGTGTCTCTTGTATTCAGGACACGTTTAACGGTTCAGCCTCGGACCAGCCCTTTTTCACGTCAGTGGCCTCCATCACCGTGCTGGTGAAGGACGTGGATAACCGGCCGCCGTGGTTTCAGCCATGTTTGAGGACAACCTTGGGAATCGCCAAACTGTGTGTGAGCACGGGCTACAAGGGGCGAGTCAACCTCACCGAGAAGGAGGTGAGAAAATGATCAGACGTCTCTTTTTATCCGTCTTTAGCCTAACTGACACTGACATAAGAAATAGAGACCAGGCTCGTTGGTCGGAAGGTTTTCACGTTCTCTGGTTTGAACCGTCAGGAGGGGCCGCTGGTTCTGGAGCCCGGGCCGGTGTTTGCCAGAGACGGAGACAAGAACCGGAGCGAGCAGATCAGCTACAGAATCCTCAGAGGTTAGACCGTCAAAGCTTCATGTATTTATGTGTCCATTTGTTTTTTAGTGACTTTAGCTCACTGTTCCTTTATCTTTCAAACTTTTATCATTTAGTTTGAAATAAACGAAAGGTACTGTCCCTGTGCCCTAATGAAAGGATAAGTGTTCAGTGAAGATACCCCTTGCTCCAGCCATGCCCTTATATCCTACTGATGAGTTACATCGCCTACCCTATGGCCATTAGTCACCACCTTCAACAGACCCAGGCTCCGTACATAAGAGCTCCAGGTATGGCCCCTCTTGGCCCGCACAACTCAACAGTGTGGACTGAAGAGCCAGCACATCGTCCAATTAGTCCCACCACACCTTAGGAAGGCCGGAAAGCGAACTACAGACTCCCAGGGTCTGTGAACCGTGGCTCTCTACCTGTCGCTGGACTCCAGCCGACTGACTTGATTGACTTCATTAGAGAGGACAGCTGAAGGTGGACAGGAGACGCTGTGCGGAGAGAGAGAGATTTGGGGGACAGCATGCAGCAGAGGGCCGAGGTCAGATTTGTTTCGACTCGGACTACAGCCTCCGCACATGGGGCATAGATATAACCGCTATGCCATCTAGCATCTTAAATCAGCATGTTGAGGGGCGCCGTTGGCCTGGCAGTAGGATTGCACGCCTCATGTACTAACGCTGTAGTCCTAGGAGCGGACAGCCCGGGTTCAGGTCCGACCCGTGTCTCCTTTCCTGTGTGACGGCCCTCCCGCCAGCAGGGCCTGCTATTGTGTTCCCTTCTGTCTGTGTCTCTTGTGTCCCTGCAGGATGCTGCTGGGTTGGAGTTCCGCCTCACCTGGGCGGCCGTGGCCAGTCTCCCAGGTGCAGGCTATTTAAGACCGGGCTGTTAACCTCACTGGTGTGGCATCCATCCTCGGTGTAGCACCATTGCAACATTAGCTTGTTTGTTGTTTGTTGTTGGTCTTTTGGGACAATAAACCTTAAAACATTGTTAAAGGCCGTACTTTTCTGTATTTTGTCAGGCCTTAAGAGCCGGGCCGTGACACCTGCACTTCATGTGCTGCACATGTGATACAGTGACCTGCCAAGCCAGTTCGGTTAGACCGTCCCATGGACTCAGTATTCATCCTTAAGATGACGCTAAAGTCAGGGGCATGTTACCCTAAACACTCTACCTCGTGAGTTGACACAATGACAATGTGATGTTTAAGATAACGGAGCGCAGACACAGATTCTGCCAAACAAGTCAGATATGGCGGGAGACACAGAGTGACCTTGGATGGCCTTTTCACAGCCGACCCCATCAGTACAGCTGAGATTGTCGTCAGACCCAGGGAGTGAGCTTAATGTCCGTTCATCTACAGAGATACAGAAACCCCATCACGCAGCCTGAGAGAGAGAGAGGGGGAGGAGCTTAACTCACAGTGATGTGACATCACCTCAGTTTATGTTGTTTTTGTTCTTCATCAGGAAATGAAGGAAATATCTTCCAGATCGACGAGGAGACGGGAAACATCACGATGACGAAGGCTGCTGATATCGTCGGACCGATCACTCTCACTGTTCTGGTAAAGACGTCAATAATTGGTCCTGAACATATGTCATCCATCTAACTTTATGCTTCACGTTTGCTGTCGTCGCCATGGTTATGTTTGTTGGGCTTCCTGCTTCAGTCAGCTTGCTTCCTCAGTGGCGATTGTTCCGTTCCACGTAACATTTCACAGAGTGCGTGCTCGGCCGTCCTCTGTGTTCTCATTTTTGGGCGTCTTTTGCCTTTAATTCAGACAGGAAAGTGGATAGAGCCAGAAAAACAAGGGAGAGAGCGAGAGACCAAGCAGAAACCTCGGTGTTAAAAATGAAGCCGATGCTAAAGTGCAAAATCCGTCAGTACATCAAGTGTCCACTAGAGGCTGGCTGCAGAAGCACAGGAAGTCACATACACACCCATTCTAAAAAGCCTGTTTTTACAGCAGAGATTAACATGTTTACAGCCTGGTTCAAAAAAACAAATATGTCTGATTAGCTCATGTCTCGATCGACACACACTGTACGGGGGGTGAATGTTTTGATGACTCATCAGTTTTGATTTGATGAAGGATAAGAGTTATTCACAATAAGGCGTGTAGCTGACCTGACTGACAAGCGGGCGCGGTGTAGCGGTTTGTCAGGAGGCTTAAAACCCGCCTCAGCTCCAGCTCTCAGCCTGTCGTTAGGTTGACTGAAAGTTAGACTGAGACAGCATTTCCAGCATGGAGACCGCCATCGATGGGACTCCAGCGCCCCCTGCAGGAACAGACGGGGGGATGTCACTCGGGCTTCAAACGTTCATATTTACAGTCTGTGTTAATGACAGGAGGAAAAGAAGCCACAGGATGGATTCAAACCCACGACGGTCACTAGGGCACTAACCACTAGGACAACGGCGCCCCCTTAAAAAATCAGTAATTTTGGCAAGCTTGTGTGAAATGTTCAGGGCAAGAGTTGATGATCTCATCGCGAGCATGGACAGGATAATATTTAGAATGTCGTCTAAATAGTTTGCCCAACATTTTCCCTTTACACACAAACACATAACAACTAACGGACTGAGAAGGTTTGTATCTGCCGACCTGTGAGTTTGAGATGTGGCAGCTTTTGGTTGAAATCCGACTTTTGGATACCACGGATCATAAGACAGAATGTATCGTTTTAAATCCCCGGAGTATCTAAGAGTACCTCCGGATCTTAACACTTTGACCTGAGGTGAATCATGCTTTGTTGGTTTTAACGTTGTTCTCGGTCTGTCAGGCGTCTCAGGTGACAAACAGGGATCAGTTTGCGGTGACGCAGGTGACCATCGAGGTGATGAAGAAGAGCAGGAACCCTCCTCGCTTCGAGAAGGAGCGATACGAAGGGTTTATCTACAGCAACTCGGTCCCTGAGAGCATGATCCTCCGAGACCGGAGCACCAACAGACCCTTCAGAGTCCGAGCGCGGGACGAGGACTTCGCTGCGGTGAGAATATTAATGTGAAACCTTCACTGACCGTCAGCTTTGTTTAAATATTCATGACATGTTTCTCTCACTGCAGAAACCTTTAAAGGCTTTATATACGATTTTTCACACTTACGTATAATATAAATCAAGTATATCCTCTGAAAATAACTCTGTGAGTCATGACTGTCTACAATGGGTGTAACACCCGAGTCCCACTGTCTGTGATGTTTTCAGAGTTTTCAGAGTCCTATCTTCAGTTTGTTTACATCGCCCGGATGTCCGGCTGACTCCTCCCCTCGCGTATAAAAGTTGTTTAATTGAGGGACTAGAGAAAAGAAGAATAACATACTGTACTCACTGCTTAACTGTGTTTCTAGATCACGCTCATTTCAGGTAAATTTACATGCAGTGTGAAGATACCAGCATAATAAAGATCGCTAGCATTAGCATGCTAACACAACAATGCAGTGCGAGTTGTTTTGGTTTCATGCTGGTGCTCAAGGGCGACATCTGCTGGATCAAAAAATCACATATAAAGCCTTTAATGACCAGGTGTTCTGCATGTCTACCTGTTTACTGACTGGACTGACTGATAGATTTTAAAACATCCCTGTAAAATGATCAGCTATTGAATTCTTTAATTTTTCATACACTGAGGGGTGTTCTGGTTTACACTCTTATTTAGAGACATGCATAGCGTGCGCCGGAATTGTCTTGCTCTAGGGCATCTCTTGGCAGTACTTAGAAAATTTCCTGGCACTTCTCCAAATACCATTTTCCATAATATAGTCTGCAATGGGATTTGAACTGGCGACCCTCTCGTTCCCAAACCAAGCCTCTAAGGACTGAGCTACTGCTGCTCCCAAACATTCACTTAACCTTAAGCTGGATGTACACTCTGTACTTTTCAGCCTGATGGTGCTTTCCATTTGATCTCAGAAGTCGATAATTCTGAGTTGCTGGTCTGATACATCGTCAGTAACGCCGCCTTAAGTTGGAATTCTGACTTGGAAACTCGGAGACCCTTCTGTAGACTGAGTTAGAATCCAACATGGCTGCTCTTTGCATGTGTTTTATGTTTATTAACAGCTTAGTCCTCTCTTAGTGTAATCAAATCAGTCACTCCGATAGTATCATTAAAGTGAAGAATGTTGTCGTGTTATTTTCACGCACAAACCATCACGTAGTAATTAGCTTACAAAACAAAAGTTCTCCTAGAGGGGCCCATAGTGCTTATCCCACTTGTCGGGACGTTTACTCAGGTGTGACGTCATTCCCAACTCGCAGCTCTGAGTTCCGATGTGAATTAAACGCACCATTAGAGCTTTGAGTCATGTGACTAATTTTGAGCTCCGGTTGAATTTCACGTCTGAAACATGTCTGAGCCTCTGAGGGGAATATAAACAAACTGAAGGAATCTCCGTCCCGTCTTTGTGAACACAGAGCGGAGAACAACAAACCCAGAGGGAGTTTGACTTCACTCTCTTTAGGAAGTCATTCAATGTATACATAATATGGTGGTGGAGACCAAAAACAGAGCTCAAAGAGAGCAAAACAAGCATTCATCAGACCCCAACATGGCCCCAGTCCAGAACCAACCAGCAGGAGGGCTTCAGGAGGAAAGGAAACAGAGATCCTGAGGAATCTGTCCGAGCTGAAGGACGTCAGCTGTTCATGAACTCAACACCACTTCAAAGATGTTTCTCTTTCTCTTTTCGTTCTCTGCTCCATTTTGGTAACCTGTTGGTCACAACAACAAGCACATGATTGGCTAATAACAAGTCTCTAAACACAACAGGTCACTCTCCTGTATTTGTGAACATTGTTCTGTTTCTGTGTGTTTCAGGGTTTGAATCCCGACATGAAGTACGAGGTTCAGTACAGCAGCTACGTCAACGTCACATACGACGGTTTTGTGATCCTGAAGAGAGTCGTGAAGACTGAGTCCTTCGCTCTCCAGGTGACTGAACAATTCAAATCAATCACCAGAAAATATGTTGGCTGACATTTAGTGACACGTTAAAACGTTTATTTTCCTGAATGCAGCTCCGAGCCGTGGACACGACAACGGGAGAGTTTGGGACAGCTGCTCTCTCTGTTCAGGTGATACCAGGTGAGAACACTCGAGTGAGCCGTAACATAGACTGATCACAGCTGTTCACATCTGTCTGGGTAATTCTAATAAAGACATAATGACACATCTCTTGACTCACTTGCGTCCAGCCGTAGCCATCCCGTCTGACTCTACCATCGGGTACCGTCCGGGGGACATGGTGCTGCTCGGGCTGGTCATGGCGGCTCTGTTGGTGCTTTGTCTCATCGTCATTGGCTTCCTGATTTCCCGCTTATGGAAAGGAAACGCCGGCATGGACAAAATATGTGAGGTATGTTCTATTTTTATTTTGACTTTTAAACGTGTGATTACTGACTTGATTAGCCGTCAGCCACACCCCTAATTATGTAAATTTAGACAGACTCTAGTGGACTATGGAGGAACTGCAGCTGTAAAGTTGGACATTTTAACATGGAGCTCTATGGGGACTGACTCACTGCAGGAGACAGACTCTAGTGGACACTGGAGGAACTGCAGCTGTAAAGTTGGACATTTTAACATGGGGCTCTATGGGGACTGACTCACTGCAGGCGACAGACTCTAGTG
Source organism: Labrus mixtus (assembly GCF_963584025.1). Taxonomy (NCBI): domain Eukaryota; kingdom Metazoa; phylum Chordata; class Actinopteri; order Labriformes; family Labridae; genus Labrus; species Labrus mixtus. The sequence continues at coordinate 5,547,955 of NC_083612.1, read as the reverse complement.
GACACTGGAGGAACTGCAGCTGTAAAGTTGGACATTTTAACATGGGGCTCTATGGGGACTGACTCACTGCAGGCGACAGACTCTAGTGGACACTGGAGGAACTGCAGCTGTAAAGATGGACATTTTAACATGGGGCTCTATGGGGACTGACTCACTGCAGGAGACAGACTCTAGTGGACACTGGAGGAACTGCAGCTTTTAGGATTTTAGAATTGGATAAATTGTTAAACTTTAGAAGTAATTGCTTTCTCTCCTCTCTCTCTCTCTCTCAGTGTTTGGGCCCCTGTCTGAAGGGCGACCATGCCCGGTCTGGTCACAGGGACTCTCTTCAGTTCACCAACGACGGCTTCACCTCTGAGGGAGACCAGAGCCGCGGCGGGGCCCGGCACTGTAACAACGTTGTTCCTCGGCGGAGCACCTTCCCTCAGCCACGAGGCCGGGTTATCCCCCTTGAGAGACGGAGCCGACACTGCTCCTCCTGCGGCGTCTACGACAACCACGTCGGTGCCGGGAGCCCGTCAGCGAGGGCATCAAGGAGGGGGAGGGGTGACGGGGACGACTATGCAGCGAGGGCCAGCCTTATTAAGCAGAGGAGGAAGGAGGGGCAGAAGACTGTCTGGTTCAAGGAGAGCGAGGGCTCCTCTGACATCGAGGTGGAGATCATCCCCGATTCTGTGGGCCGGGTGGAGGAGGAGACGCAGGAGGAGCTGGAGGGGGAGATGGAGATGGAGGGGGTGGTCAGAGACCCGGCGGCACCCCTAAGAGAGTCGGAGGGGGAGCAGGAGGGGCAGGAACCTGGAGACATGAGCTCAGAGACAGAGAGGAGGAGCGCGGAGCAGGAGGGCTGACAGGAGCAGGAGGAGTCAAACATCAAACTGACACAGAGCTTATTTTCTGTCTCTAATGGAGGCGACGCCTGCAGGAGGGGGTCTCACAGGATGTCTCAGAGAGTCCCATCATCTGTGGGGCAACTTCAAACACCTCCAGGACAGACTCAAGGACGGATTCAAGGACCCAAACATGATACTGTGAGAGTGTGAGAACACAGTCTGAGCCCATGACTTGTCCTCCTGTGTTTACACCATGAGATCAGAGTTTTCTGTCACTCACCCCGGTGATCCTTTTTTAAAAGTTTAGTTCCATTTCAAACAACATGAAACATATTTTTCTAGTCTTTGTTCCTAGTTTTGGTTAACTTTTGAATTCACTAAACAACATTTCTCTAACTGAGCGGTCTAAAGACACAAAGCTGCATAGAGACAGAGCTTTCTGTGTTTAACATAAATCCACACTCTATAGATCCTCTTTGGGGTTAACTTAGTTTAAAGTTTAGAGATCACCATGGTCACAAGAACACGGTCGGAAACAAGAAGGATGAACTTTGTCGATATTCCAGTCGTGCACACCTGCTGGAGACGTGCACACGACTTTTCAATACTCATAACTCGTTTAACGCCTAGCATCCACGATATCTACATTTTAAAGAGGTCATATTATGCCCTTTTTGGGGTTCATATATTTAATCTGTGTACCTACTAAAGTATGTTCACAATAGCTAAAGTCATAAAAAAGTGTCTGTTTTCATGTACTGCCGCTCCATGCACCGGCTCGCTTCTGACTCTCTCTCTAAGGCTCTGAAGTGCCCACATTCAGAGTCCCCACGTGTGCCAAGTCTGACTTGATTGGTCGGCCTGTCGGCTCTGCCGTAATTGGTCAGTCGCTCAGCACGGTTCTCAGTCACGCCCCTTTTACCATATTGGGAATGCAGCCACTTTGGCTCCAAGAGGAGCAAAAACATTAGCACTTTAGCACTACTGTGCTACGGCATACCGTGGGTGTGCTACAGAAGTTAATGGGCCTGCAACATGAGCTGCTGGGCTTGCCACAACGAGCCAATGGGCTTAGATCAGTGATATCACACTGACAAGACGTCACACTGGCACATTTTTTTTAGAAGGGGGCTAGAACCGAGCGTTACATGCAGCTAATGCTACAGCTAACAGGAGGAGGTAGGAGAAGCCGCGTTTCCGCGGACTTTGAATTTTTGCACATAGATGTGCCTAAACATGCACAGGACACACGGAAAACACACTAAAGAGCATACAAAACCAGAAAAAGCATAATATGACCCCTTTAAAGCCTCTTTAACTTCTTTGAAAGCTACCAGTAATTTCCACAGTCTGTGTGCACCGTGGTCTGTTAGCGGTGTGCACTACGGCGCCGATCGCTCCCACTCTCCCAATCAATGATTTTGTTTCCCCATGCTGCTGTGAGGTGCATGTGTGAACAACCAGATCAGGAGAAAACTTAATGAGTGCATGTGTGAAAACGGCTTATAATGACATCTGAAATGGTAAATGATCCTGACCTCGTATAGTTTCTGTAAAGGTCACATCTACACATTCACACGCTGATGGTAGAGGCTGCTGAGTAAAGAGTCCATCAGTATTAACTCATCCATTCATACACATTCACATGCTGATGGTAGAGGCTGCTGAGTAAAGAGTCCATCAGTATTAACTCATCCATTCATACACATTCACACGCTGATGGTAGAGGCTGCTGCGTGAAGAGTCCATCAGTATTAACTCATCCATTCATACACATTCACACACTGATGGTAGAGGCTGCTGCGTGAAGAGTCCATCAGTGTTAACTCATCCATTCATACACATTCACACACTGATGGTAGAGGCTGCTGAGTAAGAGAGCATCAGTATTAACTCATCCATTCATACACATTCACACACTGATGGTAGAGGCTGCTGTGTGAAGAGTCCATCAGTATTAACTCATCCATTCATACACATTCACACACTGATGGTAGAGGCTGCTGTGTGAAGAGTCCATCAGTATTAACTCATCCATTTACACATTCAGACGCCGCCGGCGAAACATCGGGAGCAACTTGTTGTTCGGTGACTTTCCCAATGACAAACAGGACATGTGGCTGCGGGAGCTGGGGATCGAACCCTCAACCTTTGTGTTGAGAGACGACCGCACTGTTAATAAATCCACTCTACAGATCTTCAGTATCCTAATATTAAAATTACGAGGATGTGAAATCACCTGCAGTCAGAGAGCCTCCTGATTGGTCAAAAACCTGCTGAGATGATTTCAGTCTCCCCCCACTCTGCTCCTCCTGTGTACGAGCTTAAACATGTTTAATCTACTAAGAACTAAAACGCTGAGACGAGGATGTGATGTGGGCTGTGGGCTGTGTTTTATTCAGGATGTTCAGTGAAATAACATTTTATGGAAACTTTTATTGTATTTTTGACTTTTTGTACTTTGAAGTGATTTATGTCTAAATAATAAAGTTTGGAGGAAGTGCTGACTCGGCTCACCGCTGATTTTTGCGTTTCACTCTGATCCTGGAGGTCATTCGGATATTTAAACGAACAGTTCCACCGCTTTCATCAGTCATGTCACCTTCATGAAGCCGCATCAAAGTCAGTTTGATTTAACTCTGATTACAAGTGGAGGCTCCCCATCCCCTGCTGGCCTGCACACACACTGCTCCAGGACCACCCAGGCCTGAGCACGGTCACCTCTGGACATAAGTCCGCTGTGCTCCGGCTCTCCGGGGCTTTTCTTTCCGAGTGAGGAAAGACATTAATTGCAGTTTGCATGATCCGGGAGTGCTACAGTGTCATTCAGCAGAGGTTAAAAAGAAACATAAAGGTTCTGACATTTAAGGTGGTATGATTGATTCATGACATCAACTCATGCACTGAGTAACAGGAAACACAACATTCCACCTTAACATTTCAGGTAGTTTGAGTCGTGTTCAGATACGGCCCTCTTACAATCCGATATTATACTTCATGTCCACGTTGTTTACCCGTTCATGAACAACTGAAACGTGCTGAAGATACCTCTTCCAACTATGCCAGGGAGTGTCACTTCGTCCCCACATTACTCTCCACGTTCAGACTGAAGGAGAACCATCACGGGGCGTAAGTATCATGGCAGACTGAACAGGGCTCTCGTTCGGGGTTCGTTGCACCTCTGCAGTGCTCAGGAAGTGACCCTCTGGTTCAAAGTCCCTACAGATTGAACAACATCCGCTCTTATACAGATTGATATTGTTAATAAAAACACAGAAAAGACAGATTCTTTTAAAACTGTTTATTTAAGCCAATCACATTAAAATACACCTCAAAGTCAGTAGTAGAATCTCCTCCTAAAATGCCAATTAAAAGTGTTCCGATTAAAACAAATCCCTGATTAAAACAAGAGAGACGACGTGGATGTCAAAAGGGGCCGTGCTGATACGATCACCTGATCTATAACACCTGTCACTTCAAACCTCCACTCTGATTCCCTCAGCTGAAAATGGTTCTCACTCTTCTGATCAGTGCAGTAAAGCTCTACACAGAAGCTATTGCTATAAACGATTTGATTACAAAGCAACGGAACGTGTGCAGCTGACTCTCTGTAAACTGGGAGCTCTGGATTTGAACCTGTTGCTTCAGACCTCCGTGTGCCTATTTGGACTTTGCAAAGCCCACCCTGTCGTTGTCTCGGTCAAACACCGTGTAGTACTGGCCGATGAATACATCTCCCAGAATCCACAGGGGCCCAGCGGGGGCGGGGATGTCCAGACCCATGAAGCCGCTCAGACAGATGGTCTTACCTGCCTGGTTCACCTGGAAACCAAGGAGAGACGTCAACATTAGAAAAAAGAACATAAACCTACAGGTAGAACCCAAACCTACAGGTAGAACTCAAACCTACAGGTAGAACATAAACCTACAGGTAGAACCCAAACCTACAGGTAGAACTCAAACCTACAGGTAGAACATAAATCTACAGGTAGAACCCAAACCTACAGGTAGAACCCAAACAAACAAGTAGAACATAAATCTGTAGGTAGAACATAAATCAGAGACAGAGCTGCTGATTGGTCGATGAGGTTGTAAAGTTGCTCTTTGGTGTGAAACAAATTATATTTTGAATTTAACTTTTGAGATCCATGTTTTGTTTTGTGCAACTGTCTCAGATGTATGTTGTGTCTGTGTGTTTGTTTTCCTCAGAGAGCACACTCTCCTTCTGGCGTCACACAAAGCTGTACTTGTTTTCCTTTGCAGTGACAGACACACACACAGAGAGCTGTATTGTCCCTGCAGGAGCTTGTTCTCTGTCGCCCCCTGCTGGTCTATAAACCTTACAGACTCAGCCTCACCTTGAGGATGTACTGCTCCCCGCTCAGAGAGTAAGACTGCCCCCCGATGGTGAAAGTGATGACGGGCAGCGTTGGGACTTTATCACAGCTCACCATGTACTGAAACACAATCAGAACACAAACCAGTCATTAAATGAATCCCTTTAACCACAAACTGACCGGAGCCCACAAATACAACAGGTACAGAAATACAGTTTGTACAAAGTAAAAATGTATTAATGCAAACCAGTTACAAGAATAGAAATGTGCTGTGTTATGAAGGGTTCTAGAAGGTGTGTGTGTGTGTGTGTGTGTGTCTCACCTCTCCCTGGATGAGGGGCGTGGCTCCGATAGCTTTCTGCAGGTTCCTGACCTCGGCTGACGGGCCGGTGATCAGAGACGTTCCACTGTCCACGATGGCTTCACAGCCGCTCGTACACAGACTGAGCTTAGGGCCCACCGACATCCTGATACACACACACACACACTTATTTATACACACGTTTCACTATTCGAAGTCCAGTCACAGCATCACGGACCAAGTGGAAGAAAACATCTAAATTCCTTTCTGTGTTCTAACCTCTCTCCATTTTTCAAAAAGCATCTCCAATATTGATCCTAGTTTGAGCACGTTTCTGCTCGTGGAGCTTATTAGAAACATGCAGAGGCTTTTTAGGTCGGGTACAATCACTTCTATCTGAACCACTTCTCTTGCCCGCTTCCATCGCTGCAACACCTGTTGACCTGATAACTGCTCTCATATCTGGCGGGGCATCCAAAACGGCTGTGTGGCGGTGCCTTAAAACCGCCTACCTTCTCTGGTCCAAACAAACCCAGAGCATTCAGGACCAGAATCTAAAGTTAGAAGGAGGACATACTGGCTGCTGCTTTGTTGTCAGAGAAGCCAGCACTTCAACATAGCATGTTTCCTTAATGTCTGATCATATAGTAAGCTCACTTTAAGCTTCTATGTTATCTTAACATATTTAATAATTATATGAAAGAAGCACTGACCCGTCCACGTGAATCTGCCAGTACGCCTTGCGGGTGATGTTGACATACTGGAAGTCTCCGCTGTAGTATTTGGGGTCGGTTCCTCCCAGCAGCAGCTCGCCGCCGGGCTCTGTGTCTGGGTTCCTGAACATGGAAGACAAAGCGAGCATCTTTAAGAGGATGTTGATTGTTTGGTCGTGGCAGCTTTTTGTTAAAAATATGACTTAAGATCTGAGTTAGCTAAGAGTTTACACTGTTCTTAAAAACTTGGTATCAAATGATTCAGTTCCCCACCTGTTCAGGTAGAAGGAGAAGACATTCTGCTCCACCTTCTTCTGGCTCATGATGTTGTCAAAGACTGGAGCGACCCCGTCCACAGAGATACGAGGGTACGCCATGCCGAGGATCCCGTCGAACTTGGCGGCGATGAAGGCCACGCCCGGCTGCTTGATGGCCTCTCCGAAGAGCTGGTTCTCCACAGAGAGGTCTCCGATCTGAAACGATCAAGAGATAAACTTCAGAGAGTTTGACATTAAAGCTGCCCCTGGATTTAAAGACAGGTGTTGAGAGAGGATCTTACAGTGCAGGTGTCCTGGCTCAGGTACCCCGACAGACTTCCTGTCCCGTACTGGATGGCGAAGTCGGTGCCGTTCTTCACGTATGTGCTGGACTTGGCGGAGTTATATTTGTGATGAAGCACTGAGAGAAGAGGAGTCAAACGTATCACTTCAACTACATACCTTACTACACAGCTTAACTTAACAACTGTTACCATGGTTACTACGTCAGACTCACAGCAGGCGATGTCCAAGATGGAGCAGTGAACGGAGGGAACCCACAGGTTGGAGGAGCCCGTGTCGAATACCACGGTGAAGGGCTGAGGGGGGGTCCCCAGACCGATCTCTCCATAATACTGAGCCTGAACAGAGAGAACAGAACGACCATCAGAAACCAGGAGAGAACAGAACGACCATCAGAAACCAGGATAACCATGAGAGAACAGAACGACCATCAGAAACCAGGAGAGAACAAAACGACCATCAGAAACCAGGATAACCATGAGAGAACAGAGCGACCATCAGAAACCATGAGAGAACAGAGCGACCATCAGAAACCAGGATAACCATGAGAGAACAGAGTGACCATCAGAAACCAGGATAACCATGAGAGAACAGAGTGACCATCAGAAACCAGGATAACCATGAGAGAACAGAGCGACCATCAGAAACCAGGATAACCATGAGAGAACAGAGTGACCATCAGAAACCAGGATAACCATGAGAGAACAGAACGACCATCAGAAACCAGGAGAGAACAGAACGACCATCAGAAACCACGAGAGAACAGAACGACCATCAGAAACCAGGATAACCATGAGAGAACAGAGTGACCATCAGAAACCAGGATAACCATGAGAGAACAGAGCGACCATCAGAAACCAGGATAACCATGAGAGAACAGAATGACCATTAGAAACCAGGATAACCATGAGAGAACAGAACGACCATCAGAAACCAGGAGAGAACAGAACGACCATCAGAAACCACGAGAGAACAGAACGACCATCAGAAACCAGGATAACCATGAGAGAACAGAACGACCATCAGAAACCAGGATAACCATGAGAGAACAGAGCGACCATCAGAAACCAGGATAACCACGAAAGAACATAACGTCTTAACGAGCATCAGAATGTACAGTAACCACGAACATCAGAATGTACAGTAATCAGAAAAGCCTGTTTGGATTATCTGGACTTTGAAACGCTCGATTAAACAAACCGAAGAACTCGGTGACTGATCTCGTTTTTCCAGGAAATCAGATTATGATAATCCTCTCACACACGGAGGGCTACAGAGAAACTGAGCTCAACGCCGCTCTTCAAACAGGACGTTAGGAAGTACTTTTTTTTTTATTAAAGCGTTGGAACTTCTCATGCCATCGCTTATTAAAATAAACGACTGTCTCGTTTTAACACCTGTGGTATCAGAGAAGTATCCGAGAGACATGTTGAAACTGTAGGGGCTGAGCAGAAGGTCAGTCTGAGGAGGCGTTACAGGCGTCACACTCTGAGGAGGCGTCACAGTCGGAGGAGGCGTCACAGTCTGAGGTGGCGTCACAGTCTGAGGAGGCGTCACAGTCTGAGGAAGTTTGTGTACAGCTCAGTCGATAAATCACTCGTTACACTTTCACAATGACCTCCTGACACAACGATATCTCATGACTCCACAGAAAACAAACTTCCCCCGTCATGTGACGGGACGGTGTCAAAAGGTCAAAGCTTTCTTTAAGTCACCCAGGCCTCACACTGCTTCCTGTTTCGGAGCAGAGCTGCAGCGCTCAGAGTTCTCCCGTGGTCATTGATTGATCTCACGCTCTCCATCTTGGAGTTTAAAGTTAAACAGTGGCTCAGAGAGGCCGTGACATCACTGCTGTCCAGGAGCTGGTTCAATCTGAGCGAGGCCGGCGTCGGAGAAACTCACGACCCACCGTTGATTGTCTGTCGTTTTAAAAAGTAACGTCATGCAACGAGTGATTTTTAACAAACGGGCTATGTGCTGGAAAGGTAAGGCTCGGTGCCACCAAACTGAATGCTCCCCTTCTTAACTTTGATTGGTCGGTGAGGGAGAAGTGACACCGACGCTGAGCTGTTCCAAAAGATGAATTGCTTTCAACTGTGAACGCAGCAACAAAATACAGCCGACGTCCAGATAAACATCTAAATTTACCTCAAACTTTAACTGAAGCAGCAATGGTTTTCAAATGTGAGACGGTGGCGTGTTTTCTTTGGCTCTTTCTCCTCCCTCGCTTTCTTAAAGTGTAACTGATGTTATCGTGAGGTTGAAAGTGATTATCTGACAAGTTTAAGTCAAACACATTTCCTGTCAGCTGAGCAGAGGAACACTGAGTCAGCAGTCATGAGGTAAATGTTCCTCCTGATCTGCTCACAGATTGACTCTGCGTTTCTCCAGTCTGGACTGTTTACAGGAGGGTCTGGGAGGATTTACAGTCCAGGTCAAACACAGTGCAGCTCTGTTGTTGCGTCTCAGCGGTGCATTAGTGAAAGCCAAGACTCAAAGAGTCCACAGGTGAGTGGTTTAAGAGAGCCATGCTTACGTCCAGGTAGTTCTTCAGGGTTTCTGGAGTGGGTTCGCTGCTGGAAGGGAAGCCGAAGTTGTACTTGAGGGAGTGTTTGTCGGCCAGCAGCTCCTCCGCTTTCCTCCCTGAGTCCGTCAGCTCGCGTCTGATGGAGCGGAATTTCTTTAAGGGGATCCTGAAGGAGGAGAAAACAGGAAGAAAGCGGCGCAGAGGTTTATTTGCAGCGTGGAGACAGCAGATGTCCGAGGCTCACATGTTAAAGTCATTCAGTAAAACATCAACACACTTGGTCAGGATAAGAGTTGACCCCTTTACTATGCTGCTCACTGCTCTCATACAGATGGTTGCATGCAGCTGTGGCCAATAACACTCGTCCTTTAATGGACACGTCCCTACAAAATCTACAAGAATGAGTCCAGAAAATCAACACTTAACAAACAGGTATGAGCACGATCCTCATTACCACAAAAGGTGCCGAAGTGTTAGTGTGGTTCAGACTCCATCAGGAGCTGCTTTAACATCTTTGATCATTGAAAACAAAGGTAGGAGTGCAGCGCTGTGTGTGCTTCCCCAACGCTGAAACACAATGCGAGTTCACAGACTGGGACGCCAATATTGGGCTGTCACAGAATCAATATGAACGAACACAGACATGATGATGGCTAAGCTTAGTCTTCAGACCAAAGCTGTCAAAAATGTTGCTCCTTCACTTGCTCATGGGCACATCGGCAGTGCTGAGGACGTGAACTGGCACCTCTTCAGCTACCAGACCAACTTCCATATTTTGGGCTGGCTGCACCGGGACTTGAGCCTGGTGACCCTCCGGTTCCCAACCCAGGTCCCTATAGACTGAGCTACTGCCGCCCCAAGATGAACGATCCATAGCCTTAAAAAAAGCCACAAACCTTAAAAAAAGATCTTCTGTCGTGTTTTTACCAAAAGAGAGCACTATCCAAAAAGTGCAGCAATTTGTTGGCACCCTTCAGCACCTAAACACTGCCAATATAACCTCAAACAACATCCACACCTTCAACAAGAAGAGAAGTCCTAGGCACCTTATGTTGGGAACTCTCTAGTTTTTAAATCATTAAAAATTGCAGGAAACATTGTCTTAATCGCACAAATATGCCTGGATATTTATTTGTGCAATGAAGACAGAGTTGAATATATATTTCTGATCATATGCATTCAGTACTCGCTGTCCCTGCTGCAGGACACAGAGGAGAAGAGCAACCTTTGTTCCTACGGCTGTCCAGCTCCTCAACTCCTTTCAATTTTATTTCAGTATTCATACCGTTCTGGTTACTTTATTCCTGTTGTCTCTTATCCATCTTTGCACTACGGTCACTTTATTTATCTCATTTTTACCTTTACAGTTATATTGTTTATATTAGTTCTGTTGTTCCATTATGCACCTTATTAACTTATCATTTAGTATTTAGCCTACCTGCACATAGCTCTGTATATATATATATATATATATATATATATTTCTCGTTTACTGCACATAGTTCTGGTTACATCTGTTAGTCCGATCACTGTCCACTCATATCTACTCTTTTATATTTTGTATTTTTAATTTAAGTTTAAGCTTTAAGTTATATTTAAATTGACACTTTATATTTAGGTTAATATGTTTCGTACCTGCACTGTTTTTAATTTACTGCTCTGTGTGACTTTGAATTGCCCCCCAAAGACAAATAAAGTTTTTTTTTTTTAATTTGTATTTACATCCAGCAGTTTGTATTGTTTCTTTCCTCTTTCATCTTCACTTTTCTGCTTTAATGTTTCTGAGTGTTTAGAAGAATTTAAGGTTTATTAAGAGAACACTGAACGAGTTAAACTCAGTTTCTGGATCAATCTGCAGAGTAACGACAGACTGACAGATGTCATGAGCTAGAACATGCTAAACATGCTAAACATGTTGACGTTAACATGTTACAGACATTAGATGGTTAAAGATGGTTAATCTTCTTCACTCACCGGATGATGGCGTCGCCCGTGACGACAAACGCCGCGAAAACAACCAGCACGAAGCTCCTCATCCTGGCCGGGGTCTCTGGTCTCTGCTGGACTCAACAAACACCGACAATAACAAGCGATGACTGAGCACTTCAGCTGTTTGTCGTCTCACCGACTTTTATCAGCTGACTGAAGAGGCAGTGTCACGTGAGCCTGAGTGACGTCACTTCCGGTTTGTTTACCGAAGAGGAGCGCGTGATCGGGGTAGTGTCTATTTTTTCCGATAAGAAATAAATAAAAACAACATAAAACACTTATTTTACGAATTCCACCAGTAACCAGGGTGATAGGACGAATTGTTTTAAAATAAAGAGATTTATAGATTTTAAGATCAATATTTTATTAATTAAGATTTAAGAGAAAAACGTCGTAATGTTACAAGGTTAAACTCGTAATTTTAATTTGATGAGATTAATATAATAATAATAAATAATAATAATAACTTTATTTATAGAGCACCTTTTAAAAACACAGGTTTACAAAGTGCTTTGACAAACAGCAAAAACAAGAACAAAGCAAACTAAACCAAACACAGAAGAACATAAACAACAGCAAGAACATAACAAATGCAAAATACTAAAAATAATTAAATACAATTCAACAGAAAAGAACCCAAAGTGCACGATACCCAACAGACATATATAACCCGACCATTATAAGAACCATCATAAGCTAAACACTAAGGTCTATTCCATCTGTATGGCCTTGTTGTAAATAATATAAACACAGTATGAGAATCGTCCAAAGACACTGATGTTTTCAAGTCTGCCTACTATACTACTATCTACACCCTGAGTAGGCTATACTGCGTTTAACAGTAGTATGTCGTAATTAAACATCTAATTAACAACAAGAAAGCTTAAAACAAACCTGATTCAAGACGAGGAGTAGGCCTGATTATTATTTATTTTTGGTTAATGAATTATCTGTTAAAGGTCCAGTCAGTGAGATAGTGCAAACTGACCTTACTGTATGATCAGACATTAAGGAAACATGATATGTTGAAGTGCTGGCTTCTCTAACAACAATGCAGCAGCCAGTATGTCCTCCTTCTAACTTTAGATTCTGGTCCTGAATGCTCTGGATATGTAGGCTGGCACTCTGTACCTGTTTTAAGATTAAAACATATTCTTATAGGAAGGCCTTTTTAATGATTGACTAGTAATTCATGTCCTGCTTTGATTAATTTAATTCATTTTAACTGGCTAATGTTTCCTCCTGTGTATTTAGAATCTTTTATTTTGTTTCATTGTCTGCATTCTGTGAATCCCTTTGTAACACTTGTGTAGATAAGTGCTATATAAATAAAGTTATTATTATTATTATTATTATTATGAATAAAGAGGGCGGTGTTCTAAACTGGTTTCCTCAGTGAGTTTTCTGCCTGTAATGAAGAAGACCGACCATGGAGGGGCTGCATCGCCCCAAAGATCTGAGATCAGGACTCTCCATCAGAGAACATGGACACATCTGCAGACACACTCACAGAGACATCCTGAACACAGCTGGATCAGAGACACATCTGCAGACACACTCACAGAGACATCCTGAACACAGCTGGATCAGAGACACATCTGCAGACACACTCACAGAGACATCCTGAACACAGCTGGATCAGAGACACATCTGCAGACACACTCACAGAGACATCCTGAACACAGCTGGATCAGAGACACATCCTGAACACAGCTGGATCAGAGACACATCTGCATACACACTCACAGAGACATCCTGAACACAGCTGGATCAGAGACACATCTGCAGACACACTCGCAGAGACATCCTGAACACAGCTGGATCAGAGACACATCTGCAGACACACTCGCAGAGACATCCTGAACACAGCTGGATCAGAGACACATCTGCAGACACACTCGCAGAGACATCCTGAACACAGCTGGATCAGAGACACATCTGCAGACACACTCACAGAGACATCCTGAACACAGCTGGATCAGAGACACATCTGCAGACACACTCACAGAGACATCCTGAACACAGCTGGATCAAAGACACATCTGCAGACACACTCACAGAGACATCCTGAACACAGCTGGATCAGAGACACATCTGCAGACACACTCACAGAGACATCCTGAACACAGCTGGATCAAAGACACATCTGCAGACACACTCGCAGAGACATCCTGAACACAGCTGGATCAGAGACACATCTGCAGACACACTCAGTGACATCCTGAACACAGCTGGATCAGAGACACATCCTGAACACAGCTGGATCAGAGACACATCTGCAGACACACTCGCAGAGACATCCTGAACACAGCTGGATCAGAGACACATCTGCAGACACACTCGCAGAGACATCCTGAACACAGCTGGATCAGAGACACATCTGCAGACACACTCGCAGAGACATCCTGAACACAGCTGGATCAGAGACACATCTGCAGCCACACTCACAGAGACATCCTGAACACAGCTGGATCAAAGACACATCTGCAGACACACTCACAGAGACATCCTGAACACAGCTGGATCAGAGACACATCTGCAGACACACTCACAGAGACATCCTGAACACAGCTGGATCAGAGACACATCTGCAGACACACTCACAGAGACATCCTGAACACAGCTGGATCAGAGACACATCTGCAGACACACTCACAGAGACATCCTGAACACAGCTGGATCAGAGACACATCTGCAGACACACTCACAGAGACATCCTGAACACAGCTGGATCAGAGACACATCTGCAGACACACTCACAGAGACATCCTGAACACAGCTGGATCAAAGACACATCTGCAGACACACTCACAGAGACATCCTGAACACAGCTGGACTAGAGACACATCTGCAGACACACTCACAGAGACATCCTGAACACAGCTGGATCAGAGACACATCTGCAGACACACTCACAGAGACATCCTGAACACAGCTGGATCAGAGACACATCTGCAGACACACTCGCAGAGACATCCTGAACACAGCTGGATCAGAGACACATCTGCAGACACACTCGCAGAGACATCCTGAACACAGCTGGATCAGAGACACATCTGCAGACACACTCGCAGAGACATCCTGAACACAGCTGGATCAGAGACACATCTGCAGACACACTCACAGTGACATCCTGAACACAGCTGGATCAGAGACACATCTGCAGACACACTCACAGAGACATCCTGAACACAGCTGGATCAAAGACACATCTGCAGACACACTCACAGAGACATCCTGAACACAGCTGGACTAGAGACACATCTGCAGACACACTCACAGAGACATCCTGAACACAGCTGGATCAGAGACACATCTGCAGACACACTCGCAGAGACATCCTGAACACAGCTGGACTAGAGACACATCTGCAGACACACTCACAGAGACATCCTGAACACAGCTGGATCAGAGACACATCTGCAGACACACTCACAGAGACATCCTGAACACAGCTGGATCAGAGACACATCTGCAGACACACTCACAGAGACATCCTGAACACAGCTGGATCAGAGACACATCTGCAGACACACTCGCAGAGACATCCTGAACACAGCTGGATCAGAGACACATCTGCAGACACACTCACAGTGACATCCTGAACACAGCTGGATCAGAGACACATCTGCACAGCGATATGTTTTGCTTTAATAGAAAACGCTCCATTCAGCCTCCAGCAGCGCTCCAATAATCTCATTGACTTGATTAGTTTAAAGATTAGTGACGGCTCATTGGTCGGGGGATTTAATACTTCATCAAGCTTAAGAAGGATAATATTCTCAACATAAAGAAACTCTTAATTCTTCCAGTTCATCGGAAATATTCAGCTCACTTAGAAACAACTGTTAAAACCTGTAATCTGTAATCAGAGCTGTGAGCAGAAAAACATCGTCATCGTCGTCAAGAAGAACACGTTTGTCCTCTGAGATGTGCTTCATTACAAGCTTTAGCATGTTAGCATGCTAACATATGTATCTTCTTGTGTAGCATAGATTTGATCTGAAAACAGTCCGAGTCATGATTACTGTCAGAGAAACGTTGAGTCACATGTCAGAGTCCTGATCAGCAGAGGCAAAGTTCACACAGTCAGCAGGATGAGACGACAAACAGCTGATCACAGGAATCCAAACAGTGAGCAGACACACACACACACACACACACACACACAACCACACACACACACACACACACACACACACACACACACAAACAGAAGTGAGAGAGGAAATAGCCTCCCCCCCCTCCTCCTGTACAATCCAATGAATTTACAATGAGAGTGGACACAGCGTGCAGGCCCATACAGAGCCAAATGTTTCTGTGAGGCGGGTGAGATGGTGTCAGAGAGACTCCTTTAGCTGCATGTGTGTGTGAGGCGGGGGGGATGCCTGCAGCTGTGTGTGTGTGTGTGTGTGCATCATGGTTGTGTCTTATTCTAGAGAGCTCACCAGCACTCGCCGAGGATGTTTTGTTTTTTTTAAAGATAATTTGTTCTGAGGAGCAGAGGAAGACATATTGCAAATTACAGCATCATTATCATCAGCACAGCGGAGGGAAATGTTCCTCTGATTAAAAGTTTGAGTGTTTGTGGGTGTGATGATTCAAAGTGACCCCCCCCCCCTGCCCCCCCCCTCCAGGAGAGAAACGCACACTGACTCAGAATGTCTTTGTTCTGTTTGCACACGAGCAACGCTGCAAAAGAAGAGGAAGACTTCAGAGCTTCAGAGGCTTTGAGATATAATAAACTAAACAATAAAGGACTCTGCTGATCATTGTTTAGTGATAAGGATACAAAAAGAACTAAAATATCTATATTTACTTTCACATTGTTGTTTAGACAACAAGTTTAGACAATGTGCAGGAAGTTTGTCTGCAACTTTTGTTTAAAACATAAATTATTAAATATTCAGTCTCTCAAGGGCGCCATCTACTGGATCAAAAAGTCGCAGAAATTCTTCCTTTAATGATGAGTCTTATATGGAACTTTATTAACATAATGATGAATGTTTAGAATCTTTTCAATGTCCGTATTTACAAGGTCAAGGTTTCACACACACACACACACACACACACACACACACACACACACACACACACACACACACACACAGTAACCGATAATCAGCTTCATAGAGACAGGGTTAAAAAACACAGTTATTACTGAAGAGAGAAATGAGCTCTAGAGACCCAAACTGTTTTTGTACCAGACTGTAAACATGTTTATTTTAACATGGGACTCTATGAGGACTGACTCACTGCAGGAGACAGACTCTAGTGGACACTGGAGGAACTGCAGCTGTAAAGTTGGACATTTTAACATGGGGCTCTATGGAGACTGACTCACTGCAGGAGACAGACTCTAGTGGATACTGGAGTGTGTAGAGGGTACAAATAAAAACACACTCTAAGTATGCAAGATAAGTTTTTTTTTTTTTTAAACTACGTCTCTACCTGCTTCTCTTCGTACCTGTCAG
Organism: Labrus mixtus; assembly: GCF_963584025.1. Classification (NCBI taxonomy): domain Eukaryota; kingdom Metazoa; phylum Chordata; class Actinopteri; order Labriformes; family Labridae; genus Labrus; species Labrus mixtus. The sequence continues at coordinate 5,531,224 of NC_083612.1, read as the reverse complement.
GTCTCCTCTCCTGCAGAGGTGTTGGATAAACAGGAGGAGAAACAGACCGGAGGACTGAACCGACGGAGGAGAGGAAAAACATATTCTTCAAAACACAGAGAGGAGAGAGATCGCGACAGGAGCATAAAAACACACACACACACACACACACACACACACACACACACACACACACACACACACACACACACACACACACACAGCAGTCGGAGAGGCACACATTCACATCTTGTTTCCATGGTGACCAAGTGAACAGAAATACCGGCTCAGATACATTTCTCTTTCCCAACTCAGTCATTTCTCCACCAGTGTTCTGGTGTGTGTGTGTGTGTGTGTGTGTGTGTGGGTGCGCGCGTGTGTCTGGTGTGTGTATCAAACTTTTCTGCTAAATATCAAACTTCCTCACACGTATCACATATTCAGACACACTTCATTTAACTTGAAGCCATAATATTCCCGTTCAGTCGACTTCTCTTCTGCAGCTTCAAGTTTCACAAACAGAAAGACGATCAGACCTGCACATGTTTATTATCACTTCATCACTTTATCTTACCATGACACTCATTTAAAGGACCGATCAGGAGATATGATATAATACATCAGACATTAAGGGCCTGCACTCTGCAAGTCACTTCTCCCTCACTGACTAATCAGAATCAAGACGGGGCGGGACATACAACACAAGGCTTTGGCAACAACAATGGCGGAGGAGACGGCAGTCTGACTTGTGATTTGGAGGGAAGCGATATTTCTTTGAATTAAACACACCTAACGGACATTACAGAGGGAAGCAGGAGTTAACTTTCGTAACCGAGCAACAATGGGTGCCAGGTGAGAAGCGCTCTGAAACGGAGGTCGTGAGCGCTTCCAGCACAACAAGCGGACACAGGCGTTAAGGAAACATGCCTTCAGTCCTCATCACAGAGCCACCTGCCTGCTGACACACTGACAAACTGCGCCGCCCTACAGGACGCCGTTCCTCCACTTTCGGGTTGTGTACTTCCTGGTCATAGAGCAGCATCAGGCCGATTGGCAGCAGCCACTGACCGGAGCAACAGCCCCAACATCGGACAGGCTTTGGTGCAGTGTGAAGGAAACTGTCTACACTGCATAAAGATTCACTCAGTGCGCAGCAGTCTGTCTGCATTTTCTGTGACTTAAAAATAAGAAACGATAAACACTGTTTCTGTTTCTGTTGCCATGGTATCTGAAGTAACAAAAACTCAAAACTCAGGTTTGTCCTGTAACCTCTCCAATATCTTCTTGTTTTTACCACTTTGAAAGAAGCGGGAACAGTTCATCAAACGCGCAGACTTGATCCAAAATAAATCCAAAGTATGTAAACCAAAAAGTATGTGTAGTGTCTCCAATGACCTAAAGAAATTGGAGGTCCAGGTGGTGCAGCTGCAGACTCTCCAGATTTAAGCTAATGAAGGAGTGAGTGCTGTCAATCATTCTCTCAAAGGAAGTAGAGACTGTGAGGCTCTGCACGCTGTACTGTCAGTGTTTTTAGAAGTGGCTTCATTTAAGTGAAGCCTTTCTCCTGAGTGGTGATTTTCTCTGAAACTCCGCTGCACCGACTGCGTGACAGATAAGAGGCCGCACAAATTGAAAGGCTGCGATCCGACTGTCTATGATGTAGAAAAAAAAAGGTTGGAAAATGAAAAGCACTTTGTGTCCCTCTGCAGCTGTCGGCCTGATGACGGCTCTATTCATCAATCAGCCGTCTGCTGACAAGGACTTCACTGAGAACTTCAGAGGAGTAGAGATTCCTCTTCAGCGTGCAGAAAAAAACAGAAATAAAGACGAGAAGCTGAATCCACTCAAACAGCTCAGTATCATCATCATCATCATCATCATCATCATCATCATCATCATCATCATCATCATCACTTAAGATCCCGTTTGAACTCAGGATCAATCTGAACATGAAACAACAACCAGAACAAACAGAAACCAGAACCCTTTGAAAACCAAGACCCCTGAGCTCAGAGTCGACTCACAGATCTATTTATTTTATAATCATAAGAGTCTAATTCACTTCAGATTCATGGAACGTCTCCGCCTCTGATCACATGTGTGAATGTCCTTGCTGAGGATGGATCTCAGAGAAGAATGAAAAAACATGGGAGGGCTGATTGTTAAATCTGTGACTGCTTAATGGAGATAAACAATATCTGAATGAACAACTCGATGAATGCAAAAACCCTGATTAGATTTTACAAACTAATTTATCTGCAGCATTGCGTGAAGGAGGGAAAGAAAGAGGGATTCAGCGGGGAGGGGGAGACGGAGACAAAAAGGTCAATGAATGAACAGGAGAGAGAGAGAGAGAGAGAGAGAGAGAGAGAGAGAGAGAAGAAGAAGAAGAACAAATCTGAACATCACTCTGTTCTCTCCTGAGACTGTTTGTGTCCATGCAGATTATCTCCTTAAAGCTTTGACCAGCAAAGGTAGTCAGAGAGAGAAGAAGAAGAATACTTGAACAATCCCATGAGGATGAAACACACACACACACACACACACACACACACACACACACACACACACACACACACACACACACACACACACCTAAATGTTAAATAAAATATTTGCTACTTCCTCGATTTTGGAGACATGAGAGGGAGAAGTAGGGGCGGGCTTTAGCGACACAGAGCTCCTGACCGACTCCGTCCTGTTGGTTCAGTCAGTACGTATCACTGGAGGGCGGGCTTTGAGCGACTCTTACGGTCTAGAGAGAGAGACAAGAGACGGGAGAGCGCAACTGAAGTTGAGAAATGAACGACTTTTCAGTAAGTGATTCAGTTCAGTTCGTTCACCCAGAACGAACGAATCATCACTAGTTTCCTGGAAGCTGACAACATCAGTCCTTTCACGGCCTGCACACTCACCGGGAACGCCACCCGTTGAGCATGTTTGAGACACTCTGGATCGCCGTATACGACAGCGTGTTGCAGTTCCTGCCAGTATCCAAACACATTCCCAAAGTCACCGACCTGATCTACGCTATGAGAAGGAGACGTGATGCACTGCGAGAGGAGAACGCTGGTCACAGGAGATACTGACAGGGTTCTTGGTTTCAGAGTCTCCTCCTCTGCTCTGCGTCTGTAACGGCCAACTTCCACTCAGATACACAGGGCTTCTGTTTTCTACTGGATGTGGGAGCATGGGACAGGAAGTCAGACATCGAAACAACATTCATCGTGTGACACAACGAGGGCTCCCGCAGGCTGCGTTCTCACAGCGCCGCACGGAGCCGCACCGCCGGGCAGCTGGACTCACCAGACAAAGCAGTTCCTGTGGTAATTCAGTGAGATAATACGATGTATGTGGTAAAAAAAACCCTTAAAAACACATAAACAGGGGCGCTGGTGTGGGGGCTGTGGTCTTACGGGTGCGCGGCCCGGGTTCGATTCCGGCCTGTGGCTCCTTTACCACACGTCATTCCCCTCTCTCTCTCTCCCTGATGTCCAGCTCTATCCACTGTCCTATCTCTAAATTAAAGGCACAAAAAGCCCAAAACTAAATCTTTAAACAAACACACATACGATCGTTGTTCTGAACCGTCAAAACGGAGTGTTTCATTCTGAAGATAAACCGGATGTTTTAACGTGGTTTCTGTGTCTGACTTCCTGTCCCGCTCAGTGGTCTCTCTCTGCAGCTTTTTTATTAAAATACGACTGAAAATCTGACTTTTCTTTAAAAGCTTCGTTATTTTTCACGCGTTATTAAAACAGACGGTGTCATGAAGCATCAGAGTATGAAACATTCTGCTGTTGTTTTTGAAGCAGGCTGAACTTCTCACAGTGAGCAAATCAACAGTAATGTTAGAGTTGACCGTCTGCTCCCTCCTCGGCGCTGTTTCATAACCGGCCTCTCTGTTTTACAGCTCTGCACGGGGAAGTGTCTGCTTGATTTCCTCTGTGGTATGCATGATACGACCTTATTTAAAACTGATGTGTGGACCCACAGCTCGCTCTCAGTCACTCTCGTCTCATAAAACTTGTCCTGACACTCGCCGTCTCTTACCTAATCATGGCAACCAAAAGGAAACAGAACGTGTGGTCACTGTTAGGACAGGTGAGGTGGATACAGAGATGCACTTTCTCCTACACTGTAAAACATTTAGAGGAAACAAGAAACTTTTATTTTATCAAGTTTAACTCTGTCATCACTGATTTCAAAGAATTCAATGAGCTCTCAAAAATACAAATACTCCTGGGAGAAGGAGACAGGGCACACACACACACACACACACACACACACACACACACACACACACACACACACACACACACACACACACACACACACACACTCACACGTAAGTGTTGATCCCCTCTCTGCTTCTCTCTCTCTCTCTCCCCCCTTCAGTGAAGTAAAGACCCCCCCACCTTCCTCCTGACTTGTCAGTAAAACATTTTTTGTAGGTTTTTCCCCGTTGAGTTGTGGGCGCCTTTTTAAAAGTTGGTGCAGCTGTCAGAACGGATTCAGGCTGTTTTTCTCCGAGAGTCTTCACAGCGATTTAGAGCTGCTTCACACCTCTAATGGATCTGCACATTTTCTACATTCCAATATGTCTGACTGCAGTAGAACGCCATCGACCTGCACCGCTGATAAGCTGCAGACCTGCAGACCTGCAGAGGGACCAACAAGGACCCAGGTTAATTTGTAGAGAGAAAGACGTACCTCCACATTTTACAGGGTCACAAGATTAAAGAAAACTACAAGATTACAGGAGAACTACAAGATCACAAGAGAACTACAAGAGAACTACAAGATCAGTGGAGAACTACAAGAGAACTACAAGATCACAGGAGAACTACAAGATCAAAGAAGAACTACAAGATCACATTGAGAACTACAAGATCAGAGGGGAACTACAAGATTACAGGAGAACTACAAGATCACAAGAGAACTACAAGAGAACTACAAGATCAGTGGAGAACTACAAGATCACAGGAGAACTACAAGATCACAGGAGAACTACAAGATCACAGGAGAACTACAAGATCACGAGAGAACTACAAGACCACGAGAGAACTACAAGATCACAAGAGAACTACAAGATCACAGGAGAACTACAAGATCAGTGGAGAACTACAAGATCACAAGAGAACTACAAGATCAGTGGAGAACTACAAGATCACAGGAGAACTACAAGATCACAAGAGAACTACAAGATCAGTGGAGAACTACAAGATCACAGGAGAACTACAAGATCAGAGGAGAACTACAAGATCAGTGGAGAACTACAAGATCACAGGAGAACTACAAGATCAGTGGAGAACTACAAGATCACAGGAGAACTACAAGATCACACGGGAATAAAGAGAACATCATACAAACAACATGTTGCTTTGTCTCTCTGAAGATGATTTGTTGTTCACTCGGTGCCTGTTTTGACATAAAGTTGATGAAGTGATGGAATAAACCATCAGGAGTCTTTATGTTGTGTTTTATTTTGAAATTGACCAGACGCTCTGTACGTTTCCTTTTCTGACTTCCTGTCCGGGTTGATCTATTCTGTCCAGCTTGATGCGTGATGCTTATTTGGAGCGTTGCAGAGCAGAGTGGTGCTGATGGCACGCTCCTAAGACTGACTTTGGCGACCAATGTGTAAACACACTAATTGACTAGAGTGGGCGCCATTAGCTCCTGAGGGAATGGTGCTGACGGAACGCAGCGCGCAGAGATCCTGTGTAAACTGCCAGTTAAGGATTTTCTGTTAATGAGATAAATTCAGGGTTAACTCTTCTTACCTGGTGGATGAAACACCTGACCTGACCTCGACCTTAGCTTCATCTAAGACCTCCTCGTTCCATATTCCCCCACCTCATCCACAGAATCATCTCACCTCGGCCTTCTTTCCCTCGCCTCATACTGTAAAACAAAACGTGGTCGTGCTTTCTCTGTTTTAGCCCCCGACCTCTGGAATCAGCTCCCACGATCCATCCGATCTGCAGACTCTTTGGACTCTTTCAAGAAGCGTCTCAAATCTCAAACCCTTCTTCCTGCTTAGAGTTTGTTTCTGAGTTCATCTGATCTTAACTTTGCTCTACTGGACTTTGTGATTTATTGATGTAAACGTTCTCTCCGTATGAATTGTTTGATTATTTGTGAAGCACTGAGTGTTTTAAATAAAGTTGTGCAAACCACATACGCACCCCACTGCACATGTGGATTTAAATCTCCTGCCCCCATATTCTGTCTATAAATAAAGAATGAAGTATTCGCCGTCCTCTGCATGTTTCTGAGACTCCCACACATAGGGAGACAGCAGCTTCATGTTGAGACGTTCTGCAGACGTGCTGGAGTCCAGCCGTTCGGCTCTTTGTTCCGCCTGGCAGCAGGAGAACCATTGTGTTCCTCTGCGTCGCCTCAAACCAATGAGCCGAGTAACCGCCAGATTGTAAAATACCCGGAGTGACTTGCATTCCAATGAGATCCCAACAATGAGAGATTCAAGGTGAGGAGACATCACAGGGCGGCCTGTGTGTGGACGTGCTGAATGGATGTCCAAACGTGGCAAAAGACTTGAGCTTGTATATTTCTGTCTAGTCTTCTGACTACTCAAATCACCTTTACATCGCAGGTCACACCTACACATTCACACCCTGATGGTAGAGGCTGCTGTGTAAAGAGTCCATCAGTATTAACTCATCCATTCATACACATTCACACACTGATGGTAGAGGCCGCTGAGTAAAGAGTCCATCAGTGTTAACTCATCCATTCATACACATTCACATCCTGATGGTAGAGGCCGCTGAGTAAAGAGTCCATCAGTATTAACTCATCCATTCATACACATTCACACACTGATGGTAGAGGCCGCTGAGTAAAGAGTCCATCAGTGTTAACTCATCCATTCATACACATTCACATCCTGATGGTAGAGGCCGCTGAGTAAAGAGTCCATCAGTGTTAACTCATCCATTCATACACATTCACACACTGATGGTAGAGGCCGCTGAGTAAAGAGTCCATCAGTGTTAACTCATCCATTCATACACATTCACACCCTGATGGTAGAGGCCGCTGAGTAAAGAGTCCATCAGTGTTAACTCATCCATTCATACATATTCACACACTGATGGTAGAGGCCGCTGTGTAAAGAGTCCATCAGTGTTAACTCATCCATTCATACACATTCACACACTGATGGTAGAGGCCGCTGAGTAAAGAGTCCATCAGTGTTAACTCATCCATTCATACACATTCACACACTGATGGTAGAGGCCGCTGAGTAAAGAGTCCATCAGTGTTAACTCATCCATTCATACACATTCACACACTGATGGTAGAGGCCGCTGTGTAAAGAGTCCATCAGTGTTAACTCATCCATTCATACACATTCACACACTGATGGTAGAGGCCGCTGAGTAAAGAGTCCATCAGTGTTAACTCATCCATTCATACACATTCACACACTGATGGTAGAGGCCGCTGAGTAAAGAGTCCATCAGTGTTAACTCATCCATTCATACACATTCACACCCTGATGGTAGAGGCCGCTGAGTAAAGAGTCCATCAGTGTTAACTCATCCATTCATACACATTCACACACTGATGGTAGAGGCCGCTGTGTAAAGAGTCCATCAGTGTTAACTCATCCATTCATACACATTCACACACTGATGGTAGAGGCCGCTGAGTAAAGAGTCCATCAGTGTTAACTCATCCATTCATACACATTCACACCCTGATGGTAGAGGCCGCTGAGTAAAGAGTCCATCAGTGTTAACTCATCCATTCATACACATTCACACACTGATGGTAGAGGCCGCTGTGTAAAGAGTCCATCAGTGTTAACTCATCCATTCATACACATTCACACACTGATGGTAGAGGCCGCTGTGTAAAGAGTCCATCAGTGTTAACTCATCCCTTCATACACATTCACACACTGATGGTAGAGGCCGCTGAGTAAAGAGTCCATCAGTGTTAACTCATCCATTCATACACATTCACACACTGATGGTAGAGGCCGCTGTGTAAAGAGTCCATCAGTGTTAACTCATCCATTCATACACATTCACACACTGATGGTAGAGGCCGCTGTGTAAAGAGTCCATCAGTGTTAACTCATCCATTCATACACATTCACACCCTGATGGTAGAGGCCGCTGTGTAAAGAGTCCATCAGTGTTAACTCATCCATTCATACACATTCACACACTGATGGTAGAGGCTGCTGTGAAATGTGATGTTTGAGACTCTGAACGTACTTGGACTCTGTTTGGGGTAAGAGGAGAAATATACCAGGCAAAACTCTAAATTGCTCTGATTTCTGAAGATTTCTGAAGATGTTTTTCCTGTGTCCACATAAATCTATTCAAAGTGTTAAAAAGTGAGTCAGCAAGGTCAGGACATCAGTCTTCTTTTCATGTTCCTGCACAGGTAATGAAGGGGAGGGAGACAAACAGCTTCACAGAGACACTGCAGAAGAAGAATCCATTGAGACACATCACAGGTCAAGGGGATTTCTCAGGACTGAGCTCAGGTATGAGTCAGTTCAACATTCAGGAACAGGAGGAGGACAGAGGAGGACAGAGGAGGATAACAGAGGGGGAGGAGGACAAAAGGAGAAGGAGGGAAGAGGAGGAGAACAGAGGAGGACAGAGGAGGACAGAGGAGGATAACAGAGGGGGAGGAGGACAAAAGGAGAAGGAGGGAAGAGGAGGAGAACAGAGGAGGACAGAGGAGGATAACAGAGGGGGAGGAGGACAAAAGGAGAAGGAGGGAAGAGGAGGAGAACAGAGCAGGACAGAGGATGGGGAGCGGGGATAGACAGAGCCCTGAGGGGAGGGGGCGGGGTTAGACGGAGCCCTGAGGGAGCGGGGTTAGACGGAGCCCTGAGGGGGCGGGGTTAGACGGAGCCCTGAGGGAGCGGGGTTAGACGGAGCCCTGAGGGGGCGGGGTTAGACGGAGCCCTGAGGGGGTTTTACTCTATGTCATTTATCCCCATCAGCTGCGTTAACATCACAAGCTGCTTCTTACTCAACACTTAAAGTCTAATTCAGTTTCAGTCTCTTTCATTTGAGACTTCTCTCACATTCAGGTAAGACAGGTGATAAAGCTACTTTTCTGTTGTTGTTAAACTCCAGGTTGCTTAGCAACAAGAGGATGTAACGCTACAGCTTTGGACGTGTCTACCTGTCTACCTGCAGACACTGGTATCTGTGGTCTCTCTCCTGATGGTGGCCACAGACTCTAACCAATGACAACACAACCCTCTGAGACGAGGTCAGAGGAGAGTTGTGTTTGTGTTGTTGTGTGTTGTTGTGTGTTGTTGTGTGTTGTTGTGTGTTGTTGTGTGTTGTTGTGTGTTGTTGTGTGTTGTGTTTCAGCGTAAGCTCAGTCAGTGATTCAGCAGCCTGTCCACTGATTTCATCCTGAGCCTCAGAGAATAATCATCAGTCCTCAGGTTGGTTTATTTATCCTGCAGTATGGGAGCTGTTCTCTCTCTCTCTCTCTCTCTCTGTTTCAGCAGCACATGAATTTTTATTGTCTCTGCCCCCGAGCTGCTCACAGTCAACACCACATCACTGCAGCTGATAAGCGTCAAACTTTCCCTCTGCTGCGAGTTCTTCTGCGCTCAGTCAGAGTTTAAACCTCAGAGCAGCTGCTCAGTAATCACGCTGAGAAAAACACTAACTCTTTATTTCATTTTTCAGATCGCAGTGTTTGTTTTATTGAACCTCAATTTTCTTTGTTTTCACTGTGTCATCATCATCATCATCATCATCATCATCATCATCCTCACTGTGTCATCATCATCATCATCATCCTCACTGTGTCATCATCATCATCATCATCATCCTCATCCTCACTGTGTCATCATCATCCTCATCCTCACTGTGTCATCATCATCCTCATCCTCACTGTGTCATCATCACCATCATCCTCACTGTGTCATCATCATCCTCATCCTCACTGAGTCATCATCACCATCATCCTCACTGAGTCATCATCATCATCATCATCACCATCATCCTCACTGAGTCATCATCATCATCATCATCATCATCATCCTCACTGTGTCATCATCATCATCATCATCATCATCATCCTCACTGTGTCATCATCATCATCATCATCATCATCATCATCATCCTCACTGTGTCATCATCATCATCATCCTCACTGAGTCATCATCACCATCATCCTCACTGAGTCATCATCATCCTCACTGTGTCATCATCATCATCATCATCATCATCCTCACTGTGTCATCATCATCATCATCCTCACTGAGTCATCATCACCATCATCCTCACTGTGTCATCATCATCATCATCATCATCATCATCATCCTCACTGAGTCATCATCACCATCATCCTCACTGAGTCATCATCACCATCATCCTCACTGAGTCATCATCACCATCATCCTCACTGTGTCATCATCATCATCATCCTCACTGTGTCATCATCATCATCCTCACTGTGTCATCATCATCATCCTCACTGTGTCATCACCATCATCCTCACTGTGTCATCATCATCATCATCATCATCATCCTCATCCTCACTGTGTCATCATCATCATCATCCTCACTGTGTCATCATCATCATCATCCTCACTGTGTCATCATCATCATCATCCTCACTGTGTCATCATCATCATCATCATCATCATCATCCTCACTGAGTCACCATCATCATCATCCTCACTGTGTCATCATCATCATCATCCTCACTGTGTCATCATCATCATCCTCACTGAGTCATCATCATCATCCTCACTGAGTCATCATCATCATCCTCACTGTGTCATCATCATCATCCTCACTGTGTCATCATCATCATCATCAATGTGTCACCATCATCATCATCCTCACTGTGTCATCATCATCATCCTCACTGTGTCATCATCATCATCCTCAATGTGTCACCATCATCATCATCCTCACTGTGTCATCATCATCATCATCCTCACTGAGTCATCATCATCATCCTCACTGAGTCATCATCATCATCATCCTCACTGTGTCACCATCATCATCATCCTCACTGAGTCATCATCATCATCCTCACTGTGTCATCATCATCATCCTCACTGTGTCATCATCATCATCCTCACTGAGTCATCATCATCATCATCCTCACTGTGTCATCATCCTCATCCTCACTGTGTCATCATCATCATCCTCACTGTGTCATCATCATCCTCATCCTCACTGTGTCATCATCATCATCCTCACTGAGTCATCATCATCATCCTCACTGTGTCATCATCATCATCCTCACTGTGTCACCATCATCATCATCCTCACTGAGTCATCATCATCATCATCCTCACTGAGTCATCATCATCATCCTCACTGTGTCACCATCATCATCATCCTCACTGAGTCATCATCCTCATCCTCACTGTGTCATCATCATCATCCTCACTGTGTCATCATCATCCTCATCCTCACTGTGTCATCATCATCATCCTCACTGTGTCATCATCATCCTCATCCTCACTGTGTCATCATCATCATCCTCACTGTGTCACCATCATCATCATCCTCACTGAGTCATCATCATCATCCTCACTGTGTCACCATCATCATCATCCTCACTGTGTCATCATCATCATCCTCACTGTGTCATCATCATCATCCTCACTGTGTCATCATCATCCTCATCCTCACTGTGTCATCATCATCATCCTCACTGTGTCACCATCATCATCATCCTCACTGAGTCATCATCATCATCCTCACTGTGTCATCATCCTCATCCTCACTGTGTCATCATCATCATCCTCACTGTGTCATCATCATCATCCTCACTGTGTCACCATCATCATCATCCTCACTGTGTCATCATCATCATCCTCACTGTGTCACCATCATCATCATCCTCACTGTGTCATCATCATCATCCTCACTGTGTCACCATCATCATCATCCTCACTGTGTCATCATCATCATCCTCACTGTGTCATCATCACCATCATCCTCACTGTGTCATCATCATCCTCATCCTCACTGAGTCATCATCACCATCATCCTCACTGAGTCATCATCATCATCATCATCATCATCATCATCATCCTCACTGTGTCATCATCATCATCATCCTCACTGTGTCATCATCATCATCATCATCATCATCATCATCCTCACTGAGTCATCATCATCATCATCATCATCATCATCATCATCCTCACTGTGTCATCATCATCATCATCATCATCATCATCATCCTCACTGTGTCATCATCATCCTCATCCTCACTGAGTCATCATCATCATCATCATCATCATCCTCACTGTGTCATCATCATCATCATCATCATCATCCTCACTGTGTCATCATCATCATCATCATCCTCACTGAGTCATCATCACCATCATCCTCACTGAGTCATCATCATCATCATCCTCACTGTGTCATCATCATCATCATCATCATCATCCTCACTGTGTCATCATCATCATCATCCTCACTGAGTCATCATCATCATCATCATCATCATCATCCTCACTGTGTCATCATCATCATCATCATCATCATCATCATCCTCACTGAGTCATCATCACCATCATCCTCACTGAGTCATCATCACCATCATCCTCACTGTGTCATCATCATCATCATCCTCACTGTGTCATCATCATCATCCTCACTGTGTCATCATCATCATCCTCACTGTGTCATCACCATCATCCTCACTGTGTCATCATCATCATCATCATCATCATCCTCACTGTGTCATCATCATCATCATCCTCACTGTGTCATCATCATCATCATCCTCACTGTGTCATCATCATCATCCTCACTGAGTCATCATCATCATCCTCACTGTGTCACCATCATCATCCTCACTGAGTCATCATCATCATCCTCACTGTGTCATCATCATCATCCTCACTGTGTCATCATCATCATCATCCTCACTGTGTCATCATCATCATCCTCACTGTGTCATCATCCTCATCCTCACTGTGTCATCATCATCATCCTCACTGTGTCATCATCATCCTCATCCTCACTGTGTCATCATCATCATCCTCACTGTGTCATCATCATCATCATCCTCACTGTGTCATCATCATCATCCTCACTGTGTCATCATCATCATCCTCACTGTGTCATCATCATCCTCATCCTCACTGTGTCATCATCATCATCCTCACTGTGTCACCATCATCATCATCCTCACTGAGTCATCATCATCATCCTCACTGTGTCATCATCCTCATCCTCACTGTGTCATCATCATCATCCTCACTGTGTCATCATCATCCTCATCCTCACTGTGTCATCATCATCATCCTCACTGTGTCACCATCATCATCATCCTCACTGTGTCATCATCATCATCCTCACTGTGTCACCATCATCATCATCATCCTCACTGTGTCATCATCATCATCCTCACTGTGTCATCATCATCATCATCCTCACTGTGTCATCATCATCATCCTCACTGTGTCACCATCATCATCATCCTCACTGTGTCATCATCATCATCCTCACTGTGTCACCATCATCATCATCCTCACTGTGTCATCATCATCATCCTCACTGTGTCATCATCATCATCATCCTCACTGTGTCATCATCATCATCCTCACTGTGTCATCATCATCATCATCCTCACTGTGTCATCATCATCATCCTCACTGTGTCACCATCATCATCATCCTCACTGTGTCATCATCATCATCCTCACTGTGTCATCATCCTCATCCTCACTGTGTCATCATCATCCTCATCCTCACTGTGTCATCATCATCATCCTCACTGAGTCATCATCATCATCCTCACTGAGTCATCATCATCATCATCATCCTCACTGTGTCACCATCATCATCATCCTCACTGAGTCATCATCATCATCCTCACTGTGTCATCATCATCATCCTCACTGTGTCATCATCATCATCCTCACTGAGTCATCATCATCATCCTCACTGTGTCATCATCCTCATCCTCACTGTGTCATCATCATCATCC
>NC_083612.1:5497257-5504757 GCF_963584025.1 Labrus mixtus | reverse complement strand
TTGAACGTTTCTTCAATATGTAGCAAGGAGAGGTCAAGTGGGTCCCCAACCCTTGGAGAGTGTATAAGTAAATAAGTAGGAAAAACTGCATATTGTGCTGACATCTATGAAAACTATATACATGTAACCAATTTATATATTGTATATTATTGTGTATATATATTACATATGTGTGTGTGTGTGTGTGTGTGTGTGTGTGTGTGCGTGTGTGTGTGTGTGGTTTCCAGCTTTACTGTAGTTCAGTAATGGGGTATTGTGCTACATTACCTCAGAAGTCCACAAGAGGGCGGTGTTTAACCAGTTCACACAGTCTGTTGCAGAAATCATTCTAATATTCTCACTGATCTTTTAAATGTACTAAATTAATGAACTGCTGTTCTCTAAATCAGGAGTTCTCAACCTTCGCCACGCCATGGAGGACCGCACACAGCAGGGGTCTTGAACTACATTTGTACAAGGGCCAACTTTTTTCCTGACGGACACTGTGGGGGGCCCGGACTGTGCAAGTCCGATGTGTAGAAGTTGGTGCCAGAGGATAATGTAAATTGTCCCAGCAACCTTGCGAGTATTTCAGCCTTGGGATTTTATTTCTATGTTTATTGTTTAATCACCTGATAATGATTTGCATTTTGGGTTTAGTGTTAATAAATCAAACGTGAAGCAGCTTCTGAATCTGCTGCACGTTTCATTTCGTTTCAGTCGTTGAGGTACAGAATACTTCAGCTGTGCCTGATAATGATTTTCATTTTTCAGAAAGTTGAATGTTTCTTACACAAAAACCTCGACATCCAATACAGTCGATCATTTTGTTGTATGCAGTAATGAAAACCCACTGGTTTCTGATCTGCAGACAGCGATGGTCTATGATTTGGTAAGATAAACTTGTTGTGAAAGAAGCCTCCCTGTTTCTTCCTCTGTAATAAACAACGTTGGTCAACATGTCCCTATTGGACCTCCGTGATAGACTTAAGAGACTCAAACAGTGTGTAGGAAGTTTTTTTCTGTGAAGTTTGTCATCATCTTTTTGTTTTTGTTTGCAGCGCTGAAAAACAGTCATCCTGAGCATGTAGGTGGCACGCCTTAGCATCAGATTTAATGTAACGCAGCTCACGTCTCCTCTGCTCCCTGACAGAAAGCCGGTGCTGTCTCTTCAGATGAAGGACGGTGCACAGTGACCAGAGGTGTCAAGTAACTAAGTACAAATACTTTGTTACCTTACTTAAGTAGAAATTTTGGGTATCTATACTTTACTGGAGTAATTATTTTTCAGCTGACTTTTAACTTCTACTCCTTACGTTTTAAAAAAAGCCTCATTACTCCTATTTCATTTCGGCTTGTCATCATTCAAAAAAACACACACACACAAAAAAAAACAACCTATCCAGATAAATCGGGCCATCCGGACAGAGTGAATCTGACCATACAAGGGTAATTGTTACTAAGCCTGCCCTGGGGTACACCAATTTTCTTGTCCAGTTTTGTTATCTTACATCTGTTGCCCTCACAGATTCCTGCAGCTAAGCTTGGATGAACATTTACATTCCAATAAAGTCTATTGATAACAAGCCTCTGAAGTTTGACTTTTTGCACCATTACAATACTTATTGGCAACTATCTACTAATCTAACTTTAGATTCTGGTCCTGAATGCTCTGGATTTGTTTGGACCAGAGAAGGTAGGCGGTTTTAAGGCACCCCAACACGGCCGTTTTGGACGCCCCTCGGTTTGCCAGGTATGAGAGCAGTTATCAGGTCAAACCAACAGGTGTTGCAGCGATGGAAGCGGGCAAGAGAAGTGGTTCAGATAGAAGTGATTGTACCCGACCTAAAAAGCCTCTGCATGTTTCTAATAAGCTCCACGAGCAGAAACGTGCTCAAACTAGGATCAATATTGGAGATGATTTTGAAAAATGGAGAGAGGTTAGAACACAGAAAGGTTTACAGACTGATGCAGAGCTGGATAAACACTGAAGCTTCAGAGTCCACCACATGGTGACCTGAGTGAGCATCAACTCTAGAGAGGAGGGGGGGGGACAGCTCTCTACAATAGTTAGAATTTGATTAGATAATCCTTTATTGATCCCCAGTGGGGAAATTCAAGTGTTGCAGCAGTAAAAGACAACAAGAAGAGCGTGTATATGAATGCAAATAAAATAAGAATGTATATAATAAAATAAAGATAAAGTACTATGTATTTACAACTATTACCGTATGAGCAAGTAGCCTATTAAGTAAACTATACACCAATTAAGATCTTAACTATACACTAAAAAAATATACAGGACATTCAGACATATTACGTGGCAAGTTGAAGTTAAAGTGATCAGTTATGAGTCTGATGGCGGTAGGCAAAAAAAGGTGCGCCTGAAGTGCTCAGTTTTGCATCTGGGGGGGATGAGACAATGGCTGAAGGAACTGCCCATGTGCTACAAAGCAGCCTCTGCCATAAGTGTGTGAAAAGGGGTGAATGGGTACGAGTTACCTTTGGTGTGAAAGTGCTTTGAGAAGTCAGAAGACTAGAAAAGCGCTACATAAGCCGCTAAGTCTATGAACCATTTAAGTAAAATACAAAGATTATCAAAATATTTGAAACATCCAACACCATGTTTTCTGTATGTTATATTTTTGTCACCTCTTATGGCCAAATGCCAAGTTTAAAAAAAGAAAAAGAACATGACCTCAGTGTCCTCAGTGTCAGATAAAAACCTGCAGAGAGGAGGTTACACAAGTTTTTATCAAACGACCCATGCTGATTAAACTTAATCACAAGAGCTCTAGAGTTTTCTCCACAGAAGTTTTATCATGACTCTGAAGCTGATTATTGATTTAACAAAAAAAAGGACCAAAATAGAAATGTCAGAATATTAAATTGCATTTTCCTCCCAGTTGCTGCACTACGATGGTGCTACGTGTCACAAAAGCATTTTCACACTCTAAGATCGTGTTGGCGTGCTGTCATCGACTCTGAGTTTGAAACATCTGTCACTCTGTCTGAGAGAAAACAACTCTCCTCTGCTCTTATCAGTGTGGGACATTCAACACACTTTCACAAACACCCACTGTGGGTAACACCCACTGTGACAAGGCCAGGCAGTCATGTAGAGACTGTTTTAACACATTTAATATACCACATACAGTATGTCAATAAATACAACAAAATGCAGGATGCTTTGGATGTAACTCATTTTAAATTAATAACACGTCTTATAAACTACACACATCTGTTCCTTTGCGGTAGATGGACAAAAGAACTGAAGGCTACCTTTAAGATAATTGTGGATACCTTCTCTGATTGCTCAGTCTGGATTGGCTGAAGAAAACAGTTCAAGCACACAGTGATGATAAACTAACCTGCTCTGTGTTTTATTTTATGCTTAAAAAAACAACAACAAAAGATGACGTTGAGGCTAGCGGGGAATCATGGGAGTTCTCTCTGCTGCTTGAAAACTGTGGTGCTAGGATGGACTATTGTGTGTGCTAAAATGTATGAAATGCTTGTTATGTCATGTTAGAGGTGTGGGTCACAGAAGTTTGTTTTAATCCACTGTGCAATTATCTCTTTAACTTTCTGTTTTGGGGAAAATGTCTGTTATTTGGTCCACACCAACACCACAGTTTGTTTAAACAGACCAAACGGATGAGGTGTGAATGCACCCTAAGTGTGTGGTTTTGTGCCTGCATGGTTTTAAATGATCACTGTG
The DNA here is from genome assembly GCF_963584025.1 of Labrus mixtus. NCBI lineage: Eukaryota > Metazoa > Chordata > Actinopteri > Labriformes > Labridae > Labrus > Labrus mixtus. The sequence goes on along the minus strand of NC_083612.1, from coordinate 5,501,057 downwards.
AACAGAAAAAATAAGTATTTGACTCTTCAGCTCACCATCACTACCCTGAAAGAAAGCTTTTGACTTGTTCAAATACAGTTTCTTTGATAAAGAAACATCACCAGCTATGCTCCGAGAAGAAACTTGTGCAGACAGTGATTCAAGCTGCTTCGAATGCATACTTCAACAGCACTGAACCTACTGCCCAGACTGTCCATGATGGTCCAGTCAGACCAACTCCCTGACATGCTACTGGGTGGTCGATCGACTAGACAGCTTGAATCATCTCTGGAGATTTGATGTTTTCCGGGGTCTGTATCTATCTCCACGTGCAGCTGCAGGTAATGTCAAACCAGCCAAGTTGGAAAACCCTTGAGAAAGTTGTAAATGAACAAATGGAGCATAATTTAATCACTACAACTTCCAGCTCTGGTGTGCCTTTGCTTTGAATAATGCTGATTTTTTTTTTTTAATGTAAATTTGTTTAAATGATTCCTAAGATGATTTTACAGAAGGCCTATATGTTTTCCTCTTAAAAGCAGATTTCTGCATGTGCATGTAATATTGCCATTCTTTCTCAAAAATATATACGTTAGAGCAAGGGTTCCCAAACTTTTCGGTATGTAACCCCCAAAATAAGGTGCTAGAGACATGAAGACCCTCACTGTCCATGGAGGTGGTTAAAAAACCCGGGCAGACTAATAGGCAAATATTATTTTAGTGATGTATTAAAAGAAATGCTAGAAGCAGAAAATAATGAATCTCTTGATCTATTTTTTGTATATATGTTCACAATAATGAGTAAAATATGCAATTTTAAGTAATTTTTCATATAAATTACATGTGTTGAGTCGCGACCCCCCTCTCATGGTCTTGGGAACGCACTTTGGGAACCCCTGTGTTAGAGCACTTAGATCTGAGTGTGTTTGAGAGGATTGCTCTTTAAAACTGAAAATTCTAGTTCAGTTTATGAAGAAGTTCATGGAAGTATTGGAAGAGAGTCGAAGTGTTTCAGTCAGAGTTACTTTATTTTTTATGATCAATGACTGTTACACAGGTGAGATCAGGTCTCCAGCTTCTGATGTCCGGTCGCCACATGGAGATGACGTTTCCTCTGATCTGTCTGTCAGCACATCTGTACTGGCTTCTTCTGTAACATCAAACAAAAACAAAGATGTCATCAGCAGAGTTTTGTTTGTAACTGTAGATAGGCAGTGTGGATGCCTGCAGGTTTATTTTGACACTCACAGCACTTGTAGAGAGTGTTGAGCCTGGCTTTGTCATTTCTGCTCATCTCTTGGGCGTTACCAAAGGACACGTTGGGGTTAGGGATGGGCAGCATGGTGGGCTGGTTGTTCCTTGAGAAGGCGTACCTACAACAGGACACAGAGCAGTTAGACTGAACTGAGGCACGTTGTGAACACACACACACACACACACACACACACACACACACACACACACACTGTATGTTTGATGAAACACGACGGTGCTGAGGTGAAGCCAGTCTCACTCACTTGTGGTACTGCATGACAGAGTTGTAGTCGTAGGGAGTGCCCTGGTTCAAGGTAGCGATCTTGTTGAAGTTGTGTTGCATACCTGAAAACAACAAAAACAACAGTCAAGTTATTTGTGTTTTGTTTGAGTTCACTTTGAGTCGAGACAGAAGAGATTCTAGCTACTTGACAAGTAGCCAATAAGCTGCCAGGCAACCAAGGTTGTGTATTTTTTTTTTATCAAGAAAAGGGAAATCACAAAGAGAGCATCTGTTTCATATATTCTTCAACACGTCACTTGGCTAATTTAATGTCAAAGCTCAGAGAGCTCGCATACTTAGAGAGAACTCTCTTCCCTCCATGCATTCAAATGTTACATGAGTTTAAGTATACAACTTTCCACCACAGGAGCTGGGGATTTATGGAGACATTTTGCATGTTTCCACCATAGGGCTCAGGATCTACTGTTTTTATCTCCTCAAATGGACCCTGTTCTGGGGGTTGTTTCCAGAAGGACATTGAATTTGCATTGCAGCAAATTACTTTCTGGTTGGTTAAGGACAGACACACAATCACTCATCAACTAACTTCCCTATTCTCCAAAGATCTTTAGGACTTGGTGGCTATGCAGACAATAAAGGTATCTCTTCCAAAAGCCTGTGGTAATTATATTTGGATACTTTTGATAGAAACCAGACTGAAGGCACTCTGCATGGCTCCTCTTAAACACAGCACTTGTCTGCAGTGTACTGAGTGCTGGCTCTGATCTGAATAACAAACAGCGTAATTACCGGACACAACATTCTGCAGCAGGACTTGGATGTGGTTGTCCCTGTCAGAGCGGGTCTGTTCGTGGTTGAATCCCAGAGCGTGGAGCAGCTCGTGCTGGACGGTGCCGTGGTAGAGACATCCACTACGGGCCAGAGACACTACCTGCTTTCCACCGCTGCGGCCAACGTAGGACCAGCAGCTGAACAGAGACAGAGAACAGAAAAATAACACTGTGGTTTGAGAAATGCCGGGATAAACTCAACACTCTCACACTAAAACTGTTGATAATATTTTATTTTACCCGTTCTGAGACTCGATTTGCAGCCAGTCGCGGTCGTCGCTTCTGGTGGGCCTGAAACGGATGCAGGAGAAGGAAGAGAAGGACTCCAGTCCACGAGTGATGATGGCCTTTTCACGAGAGGCTGGAGGATACAAAACACACAACATTAACTCTGTATACTCCACACCACAAGAACGACTCAATACCATAATGTCTCTGATATTAAGCTGTACGATAACTTACATTTTATTGTATTTTACTCAAGAACATTGGGAATAAATACAATGCATAATACTACTTCAAACATATATAGAAAACAACATGTTTATGCTCTATAACATTTAGAGTTGAAAAATGAAGCCAATGGGGAAGTGCGAACAATTGCAGTTCCAGGAGTGTACACGAGAATGGTTCAAAAAACGGTTTTGGTTTTAACAGATTATACGTTATTCGTAAAACTGTAGATGAAGTTACTTGTTGCCCATGAGGCACAAACATAGCAGCTGTTTGCCATGCCCCCTAACCACAACTCTTTGCCTGTTGCTAGGTTTATTGAAAGTTAGGTTAAGATAGCACTTCCAATGGAGACTATGTAGATGTTTTTTTCAACAGTCTTTGATTTAAACCTTTGACCTAGGAGTCCTGGAAACACTAGACATGCATTTAAACAGACTTTGGGACCTGACTGGTGCTGACAGCTGTTCAGTCATCAACAGACTCTGAAAAGTCTGAAAAGTTGCTGCTTCAACAAGCTGCATTCAAAGTGAACATTTCTGGATAAATGGGCCTCTGTGTGACACTTACAGAAGTGGTTGGTGATGTAATAAGGAATGTAGACCTTCCCATCAGACCACTTGCGCCACATGCAGCCGCGGCTGGTGCATGGGTCGGCGTTTCTCTCGGCCTCTGAGTCGATGGCGATGTCTCCTTCGGTCAGGATGGGCTCACCGGCGGAACGGACTGAAACACATCATACAGCTTCTTTAAAACCTGCTGAGGTTCTGCTAATAACAGAAAACATGAGGAACACAGGGACACAAGAAGATCACACTTACTCAGATTACTGTTGGCTCTCGACAGACGTTCAGAGACAGACAGCTGTTCCTCTGTAGTGACAGCAACAACAACACAGTTTGATTTTGTACACAGATACAGTAGTCACAGTACAGTGCAGGTCAGTACAACAGGTGTGATCATTAGAAGACATTACATACCTGCCTGCAGGTTCAGTGTGCAGTCAGGGGAGAAGAAAACAAATACATTAGCAACAAAAT